>NC_091996.1:89386028-89398528 GCF_044704955.1 Pristiophorus japonicus | reverse complement strand
TCCCACACAGGAGATTAATGTGCAAAGTTAAAGCACATGGGATTGGGGGTAGTGTGCTGACGTGGATTGAGAACTGGTTGTCAGACAGGAAGCAAAGAGTAGGAGTAAATGGGTACTTTTCGGAATGGCAGGCAGTGACTAGTGGGGTACCGCAGGGTTCTGTGCTGGGGCCCCAGCTGTTTACATTGTACATTAATGATTTAGACGAGGGGATTAAATGTAGTATCTCCAAATTTGCGGATGACACTAAGTTGGGTGGCAGTGTGAGCTGCGAGGAGGATGCTATGAGGCTGCAGAGCGACTTGGATAGGTTAGGTGAGTGGGCAAATGCGTGGCAGATGAAGTATAATGTGGATAAATGTGAGGTTATCCACTTTGGTGGTAAAAACAGAGAGACAGACTATTATCTGAATGGTGACAGATTAGGAAAAGGGAAGGTGCAACGAGACCTGGGTGTCATGGTACATCAGTCATTGAAGGTTGGCATGCAGGTACAGCAGGCGGTTAAGAAAGCAAATGGCATGTTGGCCTTCATAGCGAGGGGATTTGAGTACAGGGGCAGGGAGGTGTTGCTACAGTTGTACAGGGCCTTGGTGAGGCCACACCTGGAGTATTGTGTACAGTTTTGGTCTCCTAACTTGAGGAAGGACATTCTTGCTATTGAGGGAGTGCAGCGAAGGTTCACCAGACTGATTCCCGGGATGGCGGGACTGACATATCAAGAAAGACTGGATCAACTGGGCTTGTATTCACTGGAGTTCAGAAGAGTGAGAGGGGACCTCATAGAAACGTTTAAAATTCTGACGGGTTTGGACAGGTTGGATGCAGGAAGAATGTTCCCAATGTTGGGGAAGTCCAGAACCAGGGGTCACAGTCTAAGGATAAGGGGTAAGCCATTTAGGACCGAGATAAGGAGAAACTTCTTCACCCAGAGAGTGGTGAACCTGTGGAATTCTCTACCACAGAAAGTAGTTGAAGCCAATTCACTAAATATATTCAAAAGGGAGTTAGATGAAGTCCTTACTACTCGGGGGATCAAGGGGTATGGCGTGAAAGCAGGAAGTGGGTACTGAAGTTTCATGTTCAGCCATGAACTCATTGAATGGCGGTGCAGGCTAGAAGGGCTGAATGGCCTGCTCCTGCACCTATTTTCTATGTTTCTATGACTTCGCTGCTTTTATACTCTATCCTTCTTGCAATAAAGGCCAACATTCCATTGGCCTTCCTGATCACTTGCTGTACCTGCATACTAACTTTTTGTGTTTCATGCACAAGGACCCCCAGGTCCCTCTGTACTGCGACATTTTGTAATCTCTCCCTATCTAAATAATAATTTGCTTTTTAAATTTTTCCTCCCAAAGGGCAGAACCTCATATTTACCCGCATTATACTCCACCTGTCAAAGGTTTGTGGGGCTGGAGGAGATTACAGAGATAGGGAGGGGCGAGGGCCACGGAGGGATGGGAAAACAAAGGGATGAGAATTTTGAAACGGTGGCATTGCTTAAGCGGGAGCCGATGTAGGTCAGCGCGAGCAAGTCTGACTGTCCATTCTGTCGCAGGTCGATATCCGGTTCCCACCCCCTGGCTCCGACGACCCAAATCGTGTCACAGTCACCGGGCTCCCCGAGAACACTGACAACGCCATTGACCATCTCCTCAACCTGGAGGAGGAATACGTAAGTCCTCGCTTAATCGTCCGTGCAGATTACCTTATCAAACCTTGGGCCGCAGGGCAGGGCAGAGGCGAGTGTCTCACCTCCTGGCTCCCTTTCCACCATCTACAAGGCACAAGTCAGGAGTGTGATGGAACTCCCACAACACTCTAGAAGCTCGACACCATCCAGGACAAAGCAGCCCGGTTGATGGGCACGCTACCCACCACCTTCAACATTCACTCCCTCCACCACCGGCGCCCCCTGGCTGCAGTGTGCACCATCGACAAGACGCACTGCAGCAACTCGCCAAGGCTTCTTCGGCAGCACCTCCCAAACCCGCGACCTCTACCCCCTAGAAGGACAAGGGCAGCAGGCGCATGGGAACACCACCACCTCCACGTTCCCCTCCCAGTCACACACCGTCCCGACTTGGGAATATATCGGCCTTTCCTTCATCGTCGCTGGGTCACAATCCTGGAACTCCCTCCCTAACAGCACTGTGGGAGCACCTTCACCACACGGGACTGCAGCGGTTCAAGAAGGCGGCTCACCACTACCTTCTCAAGGGGCAATTAGGGATGGGCAATAAATGCCGGCCTTGCCAGCGACATCCACATCCCAGGAACGAATAAATAAAAAACACAGGCCCTTTACAGCATGGAACACTGGATAGTGATAAAGAGCAGAATCCCGGGCAAATTCTCTCTCCCCACTGCCTAGCCCAGGGTGCGGAATGTTACGACCAGGAGGAGGCTATTCAGCCCCTGGAGCCTGTTACACAGGAACAGGAGGAGGCCCATTCAGCCCCTCGAGCCTGTTACACAGGAACAAGAGGAGGCCCATTCATCCCCTCAAGCCCGTTACACAGGAACAGGAGGAGGCCATTCAGCCCCTCGAGCCTGTTACACAGGAACAGAAGGAGGCCCATTCAGCCCCTCGAGCCTGTTACACAGGAACAGGAGGAGGCCCATTCAGCTCCTCGAGCCTGTTACACAGGAACAGGAGGAGGCCATTCAGCCCCTCGAGCCTGTTACACAGGAACAGGAGGAGGCCCATTCAGCCCCTTAAGCATGTTACACAGGAACAGGAGGAGGCTATTCAGTCCCTCGAGCCTGTTACACAGGAACAAGAGGAGGCCCATTCATCCCCTCAAGCCCGTTACACAGGAACAGGAGGAGGCCATTCAGCCCCTCGAGCCTGTTACACAGGAACAGAAGGAGGCCCATTCAGCCCCTCGAGCCTGTTACACAGGAACAGGAGGAGGCCCATTCAGCTCCTCGAGCCTGTTACACAGGAACAGGAGGAGGCCATTCAGCCCCTCGAGCCTGTTACACAGGAACAGGAGGAGGCCCATTCAGCCCCTTAAGCATGTTACACAGGAACAGGAGGAGGCTATTCAGTCCCTCGAGCCTGTTACACAGGAACAGGAGGAGGCCATTCAGCCCCTCGAGCCTGTTACACAGGAACAGGAGGAGGCCCATTCAGCCCCTCAAGCATGTTACACAGGAACAGGAGGAGGCTATTCAGTCCCTCGAGCCTGTTACACAGGAACAGGAGGAGGCCCATTCAGCCCCTTGAGCCTGTTACACAGGAACAGGAGGAGGCCCATTCAGCCCCTTGAGCCTGTTGCACAGGAACAGGAATAGGCCATTCAACCCCTGGAGCCTGCTCTGCCATTCAATGAGACCCCTGGCTGATCGGTATCTTAACTCCATCTCCCCAACTTGGCTCCGTAACCCCGAATACGCTCGCCCAACAAAAATCTATCGTTCTCAAGTTTTGAACTTTTCAATGGGCCTCCAGCTTTATGCTGGAGAGGGGGGTTTCCATGTTTGCGACATCACAACAGTGACAACGCCTCAAAAGTACTTCATTTGGCTGTGGAGCGTTTTGGGACGTCCCGAGCTCATGAAAGGCGCTATGTAGATGCAAATCCTTACTTCCTCTCGACTTCCCTCCCTGCTTTCTTCAGTATGTGGTAACGCTGCTTTCTCTCTGACGGTGTGGTGCCGGTGTGCAGATGATGGCGATCGTGGAGTCGGAGACGATGGCTGCCTACATGAAGCCGCCCTCGCGAGTGGAGGAGGAACCGCGTGGCTCGACCAAAGGCTTTGTGGTGAGGGACGCCCCCTGGAACGCCCCCGGGAACAAGGTGAGCTCCGGGGTGGGGACCCTCAACCCCTCGAGGCCGGGACTGCGTGGGATTAACCAGGCCGTGTTCGCTGTAGCTCAGTGGGCGGCGCCCTCTCGCCTCCCGAGTCAAAAGGTTGTGGGGTCACGTCGTCCCCCCCCGTCCCCGTCCCCCCCCCCCCACTCCAGAGACTTGAGCACATAAATTTATGCTGACGCCCCCCCAGTGCAGTGCCGAGGGAGCGGCTGTAAAGCGCTTTGAGACCTCCGGTGGTCGTGAAAGGCGCTATATAAATGCAAGTCTTTCTTTTCTAATCTAACCAAGGTTAAACGGGTTAAATTAGGTGGACAGACTGGGCTTATGTTCCCACCAGTGTAGACGATTAAGGGGCGATCTAATCGAGGTGTTTACGACGATTGAAGAATTCGATAGCGTAGATAGTTTCCTCGGGTGGGGGGGGGGGGGGGAAGTCCAGAACAGCGGGGGCGTCATCTTAAAATTAGAGCCAGGCCGTTCAGGGGTGATGTCAGGTAGCAAAGGGCAGTGGGAATCTGGAACTCTCTTCCCCCCAAAAGATGTTGAGGCTGTGAGGGGTGTCAATTGAAAATTTCAAACCTGAGCTTGGTAGATTTTTGTGGGAAAAGATGGTATTAAGGGTTACGGAACCGAGATGAATAGATGGAGGCACGAGACAGATCAGCCACGATCTAATTGAGTGACGGAACAGACTTTGAGGAACTAAACGGGCCTCTTTCTGTCCCCTGTGGTACCAGGCTCAAGGGGGCTGAATGGCCTCCTCCTGTCCCTGTGTATAGGACCGACCGAAAAAAGGAGCAACACCCTCGCTGTAACCACAACTTGCATTTATACAGCGCTTTTAACGTGGCAAAATATCCCAAGGTGCTCCACGGGAGCGATTGTGAATCAAAATGTGACGCTGAGCCACATTTGGAGCAGAAGCTGGGTCAAGCGGTCGGTTTTAAGGGGCGTCTTAAAGGAGGAAAGGGAGGTTTAGGGAGGGAGTTCCAGAGCGTGGGGCCCAGAGGCAGCTGAAGGCACGGCCACCGATGGGGGGGCGATGGAAATCGGGGGATGCTCAAGAGGGCAGAATTGGAGGAGCGCAGAGATCTCGGAGTGAGGGGGGGGGGGGGGGGTTGTGGGGCTGGAGGCGGTTTCAAAGACAGGGAGGGGGCAAGGAGGGATTTGAAGACGAGGATGTGAAGATTAAAACGGAGGGGTTGGCGGACTGGGAGCCAGGGTAGGCCAGCGGGCACAAGGGGGCGGTGCTATCGCCTGGCGCCCAAAAGCTGCATGGGGCGTCGAGCTGAATGTGGCGCTGGCTGAGGCTTTCGATCGATTGGCGGGCGTTGCGGTGAGGTGGGGGGGGGGGGAGGGGGGAACCGTCTCTTCCGCCCCCCCGCCAGCACGCCCTCTGACCTCACCTTGTCTGTTTCCTCCCGCAGGCCCCAGACGTGAGCAGCGCGGAGGAATTCCCGATGTTCGGCACCGTGGTCATGCCGAGGCAGGCATCCGCCTGGGGTCCCAAGAAATTCTAGGTCCCCGGGGGCGGCCGCTGACTCTCGAGGGGGTGGGCGGGAGCGGGGGGGCGAAGCTTCCTGTCCCGTTAGGAATTTTTTTTTTTTTTTTCGTGAAACTCAAGTGTTTTTTTTTTTCTGAAGCTTTTAACTTGTCACATTTTTCTATAAAAATGGAAGTGTCCAGAGGTATTAGCTGCAGCACCACTGTCCTGTGTACAATCTGTTGAGAGAAGGAAGGAAGGATAGAAAAGCTATACTTTGTCGCGTTCCCTCCGCCCCCGCTCACTCCTCTACCTCTGTTGTTTTCTCTTTAGGGCCAGGATGAACAAGCTCTCAGGCCCCATGGCGCGAGTAATGTACTTGCTTTGCGGATTCTTTGCTTGAGAATTCACAGCAACACATTGTTATTGGGAACTAGCTGGTTGATTAGCAAAAAAGGTTTAACAATCACGCGACACATTACCGGTTCATCCACCAGGCTCACAACTGCATACCTCATCCCCCGAACCCAACTGGGCGGGGTTTTATTGAGTCTTGTCATCATCACCATCATCATCGGCGGTCCCTCGAAGCGAGGATGGCTTGCGTCCACGCCGAAAGGATGAGTTCACAGGTGTTTCAATGAAGGACCTAATGTTCCGGATCCCGAACTACATCCCGAAGGGTGGAAGATGCCTGTGCGTGGATTTTTTTTAACGTGGGGTGGCCGTTGCACACCAGCCACCACACGGGGCTCGACAGAGCGAGGTCTTGGTCCAGTGGCAAGGGTTGACCAGGACGACCGGAGACCAGCTCTGTTGCACGGACCCAGTGCGCGCGCATCTTTCTTGAGCCTTGTGAACATCGCGTGACTGGCTAAGCCACTCCCAACTCAACAGCCCTACAAACCCGTGAGCACGCTCGCAGGTGCACACATCACAGCGGGTTTTCCCACTGGCTCTCAAGGACGGTGGGGGCGGGGGGGTCGGCCGAACTGCTCTCAAAATGAGGGCCGAGAGAGGAACCAAACGTCCGCGGTTTGCAGGCGACACGACGGGTTCCCGGGTCCCCTCCCCCTCCCCCCCGCAAGGCTCTGCGGACGTGCGTTTGTGCCCACCGCCCGTTACCATGCGCTTCCTTCGTCGCCCACCCAGCGCGTCCGGTCACTGCTCCCGTGCCGACCCTTCCGATCGACAGGCCTCGCAACCCGACCGCCCTCGATCAGACGCTTCCCCGGCACGGGCCTGATTTTTTTTTCTCTGTCTCTCCCTCTCGAACGAAACGCCTTGATTTTCAGACTCCGACCCCACCCCTCCCCGCCGGGGCGGAATGTGACCGTGGTGTTTACCGATGGACCAGGGCGCTCGAAACCGGGCTTGGCCCAACGCACTCAGGTAGGTGCCGAGATAGAGGAGGGGGCGGTTGCGGGTGTGGGGGGAGCCTGGGAGGGGACTGGGGGGGGGGGGGAGGGGAAAGGGGGATGACAGAGGGAGGTGGCTGGGGAGGGAGACCCAGGGAGGGAAGGCAGCAGGGGGAAAAAGGTGAGGACCAGTGGAATGGGCAGAGAGTCGGGTTGCAAGGCAGTGGGTGCTGGAGCTGGGGTCAGGGGCGGGGGAGAGTCCCAGGGGAGGGTAGCAGGGGGAATTGGTGAGGAACAGCGGGCTGGGGGGGGGGGGCGGGGTAGGGTTTCTTGGGTCATGGGAGGGAGGTAATAGAAAGAGGAGGGATGCAGGAGGCCGGGGAGAGCAGAAACCCTAACATAAGAAATAGGATCAGGATGCTCCGCCATTCAGTAAAGTCATGGCTGATCCGATCATGGACTCAGGTCCACTTCCCCGCCCGCTCCCCATAACCCCTTATCGTTTAAGAAACGGTCTATTTCTGTCTTAAATTTATTTAATGTCCCAGCCTCCACAGCTCTCTGAGGCAGCGAATTCCACAGATTTACAACCCTCTGAGAGAAGAAATTCCTCCTCATCTCTGTTTTAAATGGGAGGCCCCTTATTCTAAGACCATGCCCTCTAGTTCGTGTCTCCCCCATCAGTGGAAACATCCTCTCTGCATCCACCTTGTCGAGCCCCCTCATAATCTTATACGTTTCGATAAGATCACCCCTCATTCTTCTGAATTCCAATGAGTAGAGGCCCAACCTACTCAACCTTTCCTCATAAGTCAACCCCCTCACCCCGGAATCAACTGACCGAACCTTCTATGAACTGCCTCCAAAGGAAATATATCCTTTCATAAATATGGAAACCAAAACTGCACGCAGTACTCCAGGTGTGGCCTCACCAATACCCTGTATAACTGGAGCAAGACTTCCCTGCTTTTATACTCCATCTCCTCTGCAATAAAGGCCAAGATTCCATTGGCCTTCCTGATCACTTGCTGTACCTGCATACTAACCTTTTGTGTTTCATGCACAAGTACCCCCAGGTCCCGCTGTACTGCGGCACTTTGCAATCTTTCTCCATTTAAATAATAATTTGCTCTTTGATTTTTTTCTGTCAAAGTGCATGACCTCACACTTTCCAACATTATACTCCATCTGCCATATTTTTGCCCACCTAAATTTTTTAAGGGTCCCTTCCACTTTCCCCTGGCAGTAAAGCTGCACGGACCCCTTCCCCTTCCCCCGCTCAGGCCCACGTTAAAATTGCAGTTGGAACCCAATTACGTCACCAGGCCCCGACCAACATAAATAAAGAAGGACTCCCCCCAGCGTTGGGTTTGCCCACCTGCTCAGAAGAACGGGTTAAAATCAGGACCAGCGTGTCATGGGCCGGGGGGTGGGGGAGGGGGGGCACTTTAACTGGTGGTGGGGTGGGTCGCGCAAAGTGCAGCCGGGATCTCCCTAGAACTGCGCAAGTCGTTTCCCCCCTACCCCCTGTACCGACCGAGCTAATGAGAGACACACTGGCTGGGATTTTGCCCAATCTCAGGCCTTTGCGCCACTGCACCGAATCCCGGGCCATCGCCCAGAGCTGACGGCGGGGAGCATTCCGGCACATTCCATGTCTGCGTCGGTAACGCGAGACGTAGAATCACAGACATTTACAGCACGGGAGGAGGCCATTTCGGCCCATCGTGTCCACGCCGGCCGACAAAGAGCCGCCCGGCCTAATCCCACTTTCCAACTCTCGGTCCGTAGCCCTGTAGGTTACGGCACTTCCGGTGCACATCCAAGTACTTTTTAAATGTGGTGAGGGTTTCTGCCTCTACCACCCTTTCAGGCAGTGAGTTCCAGACCCCCACCACCCTCTGGGTGAAGAATTTCCCCTCAAATCCCCTCTAAACCTCCCCCCAATTACTTTAAATCTATGCCCCCTGGTTGTTGACCCCTCTGCTAAGGGAAACAGGTTCTTCCTATCCACTCTATACAGGCCCCTCATCATTTTATACACCTCAATGAGGTCTCCCCTCAGCCTCGTCTGTTCCAAAGAGAACAACCCCAGCCTATCCAATCTTTCCTCATCGCTAAAATTCTCCAGTCCCGGCAACATCCTCAGAAATCTCTGCACCCTCTCCAGTGCAATCACATCTTTCCTGTAATGTGGTGACCAGAACTGCACGCAGTACTCTAGGGTCAGAGGAGGTCAGCCCTGGGAGGCCAGTGGGGGGGAGAAAGAAGGGGCAGCCACAGCTTGAGGTGGCCCTTATTCCAGAGTCTTCGGCTGAGAAATGTGACTCGGGCGGTATATAGCGGCCGGCCGATGCACTATACCGCACGAGCCAGGTTTCTAGCCCTGGTCCCTCCCCCTCTCGCTACCTCTGTCCCGTGTCGGGGTGTCGCTGCTGTGAATATATCGGAGCAATTGCAGGAGGGAGTAGTGGGAGCATGTATTCGAAACAGAATTGGGGGCTCGGGGCGGACCCATTCATAAGCGAGTCGACCACTCCTTCGCGGCCAAGGAAAGACGGTTCACAACCCCCCCCCCCAACAGGAGGCCATTCGACCCGCCACTCAAAGACCTGACCCGACCCGACACTCCCACCCGTTCCCCAGCGTCCAGTGGGTTTACAAATGACCCCGGGCCCCCCCATCTCTAATCCCAGAGTCTCGCCCCCGTTGTCTGAAGATTTCCCCCCCCCAGGTCCTGTCCCGTCAGTATTAGCCGACGGACTTTTAGCTTGTCCGTGAGGCTTTCTCTCCCCCCTTCCCCCCCCCCCCCCCCCCACACTACCACCCCCCCGAAGGGACTCTTTCACACAAAAGGGTGGTGGAAATGTGGAAATCTGGAACTCGCTTCCGCTCCCCACACCCCAAAAGGACGTGGGTGCCATTGGGCCAATTGAGGTTGTCAAGAACCGAGGTGGCCAGATTATTTGTTGGGTAAGGGGCTTCGAGGGAACGGCGGGTGATTGGAGCCGAGGCACAGATCGGCCACGATCCGATTGCATGGCGGAGCAACAGACTCGAGGGTCTGTGAGGCCATCACCCACTTCTTCTCACAGAGGCCCACGTCTTGTTAATAATCCCCTTTAAGCAAAGCAGGGGCCCAGAGGCAAGGTGGACCACCACAGGTCCATCTCCGAGCAGCCAGCTGCAGGTTCAAGGCGTCGACGTCACACCGTGTGTTGGATGCCGACACCACAATCAGCCCAATCTTTGGTAAGAACACAAGAACTAGGAGCAGGAGTCGGCCATTCGGCCCCTCGAGCCTGCTCCGCCATTCAATACGATCGCGGCTGATCTAACGCAACTCCCACTTTCCCGCCCGATCCTCGTATCCCTCGATTTGCTTTCGTGTTCTGCCCCCGTGTGCCGTTAACCGCACGGCAGTCTTGGCGGGGCTCAAACCGGCAAACCTCCGGGGTTTTGCCGAATTTCTGCTTGCACTCGGGTCGCCCCGAACCCCAAAGGCCTCGGCCGTTGAATCCAACAGCCTGGCGCTCCCGGGTAGGGGAGGGAATGTCGCCACTCCCACGCTTCGACCCCGGGTGCTGGGAAGAGATTTGAGGGTGGAAGGAATTCCCCCGGGGTAACCTATTGGGGAGAGGATGGGTGGGGTGGGGGGGGGTGGCAGAGGGTGAAGAACCACAGCACTCCGATAACAACAAGCCCTTATTCCCAGCGTACAGCCGAGCCGGCCTTTGAGTTGCACTGTTGCGTTTACGCACATTATACGTAAAACCACTGAGCTTCACGGCGGTTTGTACTTTCGCAAAACTAGATGCTCACACAGCACAGAAGGAGGCCATTCTGTCCCTCGGGCTTGTGCCGGCCCTGGTTTGTGTCCGTAACCCTGTAAGTTCCTTGTCCTCAACTACCTGTCCACATGATAAGAAATTCTGTACATTTTATAATCTGTCACTTTCTGTACAGGCCTTATTTCAAGTTACCATTGCCTTTTCCACACCCTCCATTCATTAGTGAAGCCAATGTCACTTTGCATAGCAAAGAGAATCAGACTGATCTTGCTCAGTATAATTTTGTGCAATTTCATTAAAGTTGCACAAAAAGCTGTTTAAAATTATTGATGGAATCAGCCCCCACCACCTTTTCAGGTCGAGGGTTGCAGAACCCAGTAACTCTCTTGAGTGACGACATTTCTCCCCATCTCCCCCCTCTTTTGCCCATGATTTTAATAAGAAATAGGAGCAGGAGTCGGCCATTCGGCCCCTCGAGCCTGCTCCGCCATTCAATAAGATCGTGGTTGATCCGATCATGGGCTCAGCTCCACTTCCCCACCCGCTCCCCGTAACCCTTCACTCCCTCATCGCTCACAAATCTGTCTATCTTCGCCTTAAATATATTCAATGAACCCAGCCTCCACAGCTCTCTGGGGCAGCGAATTCCACAGATTTACAACCCTCTTGAGAGAAGGAATTCCTCCTCTGTTCTAAATGGGCGGCCCCTTATTCTGAAACTATGCCCCCCTAGTTCTAGTCTCCCCCACGAGGGGAAACATCCTCTCTGCATCCACCTTGTCAAGCCCCCTCGGTATCTTAATATGTTTCAGTAAGATCACCTCTGTGACCTGTGGTTATTGACCCACTGGCCAGAGGGAGTAGCTTTTTTCTCTTTATCGACTTGATCAAAAGCTCACCTCTTAACCTGCATTCCCCTGTATCATTTCGTGTGTTTGGATCGAAATAGCTTGGTGATATTAACGGGGGAAACGCTTGTGGAGTGGCAGCCCCCACACCTGCCGGCTGAACCTCGAGCAGTGACCCATTTTTTTTTTCTCTCCAGAACTTTTGATTGCTACTACTCCCGCTTGGCAGTAATCCCGGCCCCACACACCCGTGTTCCACACTAGACCTCACAGCACATGGGGGGGGATAATGGCCCCGGCCGCCTGCCCACGTCCTGTGATCGGAGACGGCGCCCGGGTGGGGGGGGGGGGGGGGGGGTCAGGGCCACAAAGATTCCCACACCCCACCCCCCTCCCCCCCCCCCCCAAGTACCGTGTCTCGCCTCCCGCGCGCTCCCTGGAGGGGCTCCCAGGCGCGTCTCGATTTGCTGTGACCTGCAGCCACCTTTGGACAGTGTTGACGATCTCCTTACACCAAAATAATCTTAACACTTTTTTTGTTTTTCTTAAAATGTCAGTTTTCACAGAAGTGTGTGTGCACGGGAATGTGTATGTGCGCGTGAGCGGGCGCGCGCACGAGAGTCTGTGTGTGTGTGTGTGCGTGCATGAGAGAGTGTTTGTGTAAGTGCGTGAGCACGCGCGCACGAGAGTCTGTGTGTGTGCGTGCATGAGAGTGTTTGTGTCCGCGCGAGTGTAAGTGCGTGAGCACGCGCGCACGAGGGACTGTGTGCGCGGCACGAGGGTGTGTGCGCGCGCGCACGAGAGACTGTGTGCGTGCGCACGAGGGACTGTGTGCACGCACGAGGGTGTGCGCACGCGCACGAGAGACTGTGTGCGCGGCACGAGAGAATGTGTGCACGCACGAGGGTGTGCGTGCGGAAACCGGTGGCAAAGAAACAGCCCCCCCCCCCCCCCAAAAAAAGGCTTCTGGAGGTTTCTCGTGAGTATTGGCGGGCGGCCTCGGCTCCAATGTTCGCTTCAGGTCGCTCGGCGCTCTGAAGCCACGGCGCATCCGCCCTTTGAATGGAAAAGCCGGGTGTAGGCAGAAATTTGAACGGGCCGCACAGCCCCACCCCCCAAAAAAATTGACGGGAGCCTTACTCGGCACAACTCTGCCCCATCCTCACCGACTTTGTAACTCACTCCCCGCCATTGAG
>NC_091996.1:89291083-89385828 GCF_044704955.1 Pristiophorus japonicus | reverse complement strand
GGTGGAGGCAGATTCGATAGCAGCCTCCAACAGGGAATTGGATAAAATACTCGAAGGAGAAAAAGAAATGCAGGGCTATGGGGAAAGAGCGGGAGGGATGGGACTGCCGGCATCGCTCTTCAAACGAGCCGTCGCAGACTCGATGGGCCGAATGGTCTCCCTTCTGTGCTGCACCGCTCTGACTGATTTTAGACCAGTTGATCAGGGTAGGGGCCGGGGGCCTTGAACTTGGG
This sequence comes from Pristiophorus japonicus, assembly GCF_044704955.1. Lineage (NCBI taxonomy): Eukaryota > Metazoa > Chordata > Chondrichthyes > Pristiophoridae > Pristiophorus > Pristiophorus japonicus. The sequence continues at coordinate 89,385,595 of NC_091996.1, read as the reverse complement.
TATTGCATTGGCTGTAAAGAGCCTTGAGACGTCCGGTGGTCGTGAAAGGCGCTATAGAAATGCAAGTCTTTTTCTTTTTACTCAAAGCATCGGTGCACTCGAGATCTGTCGCTAACGTTAAAAGTTAGTGTGCAGGTACAGCAGGTGATCAGGAAGGCCAATGGAATGTTGACCTTTATTGCAAGGGGGATGGAGTATAAAAGCAGAGAAGTCCTGCTACAACTGTACAGGGTATTGGTGAGGCCACACCTGGAGTACTGCGTACAGTTTTGGTCTCCGTATTTAAGGAAGGATATACTTGCATTGGAGGCTGTTCAGAGAAGGTTCACTCGGTTGATTCCGGAGATGAGGGGGTTGAGTAGGTTGGGCCTATACACATTGGAGTTCAGAAGAATGAGAGGTGATCTTATTGAAACATATAAGATCATGAGGGGGCTTGACAAGGTGGATGCAGAGAGGATATTTCCACTCATCAGGGAGACTAAAACTAGGAGACATAATCTCAGAATAAGAGGCGCCCATTTAAAACTGAGGTGAGGAGGAATTTCTTCTCTCAGAGGATTGTGAATCTGTGGAATTCTCTGTCCCAGAGAGCTGTGGAAGCTGGATCATTGAATATATTTAAGATGGAGATGGACAGATTTTTGAACGATAAGGGAGTGAAGGGTTATGGGGAGCGGGCGGGGAAGGGCTGGAGTCCATGATCGGATCAGCCATGATTGTATTAAAATGGCGGAGCAGGCTCGAGGGGCCGAATGGCCGACTCCTGCTCCTATTTCTTACGTTCTTATGTTGATGTCTCGGATATGGTACCGAGGTAGGTAAGTCTTGACACCTGGGATGGGGGGATTATCCTATGAGGTGAGATAGAAACATAGAAACATAGAAAATAGGTGCAGGAGTAGGCCATTCGGCCCCTTCGAGCCTGCACCACCATTCAATATGATCATGGCTGATCACTCACCTCAGTGCCCCTTTCCTGCTTTCTCTCCATACCCCTTGATCCCTTTAGCTGTGAGGGCCACATCTAACTCCCTTTTGAATATATCTAACGAACTGGCCTCAACAACTTTCTGTGGTAGGGAATTCCACAGGTTCACAATTCCCTGGGTGAAAAAGTTTCTGCTCATCTCGGTCCTAAATGGCTTACCCCTTATCCTTAGACTGTGACCCCTGGTTCTGGACTTCCCCAACATCGGGAACATTCTTCCCGCATCTAACCTGTCCAATCCCGTCAAAATTTTATATGTTTCTATGAGTAGACCAGGCCTATATTACTTAGAGTGTAGAAGAATGGGATCTCATTGAAACACATTAAAATTCTTCGAGGGCTTGACAGGGTAGATGCAGGGAGGATGTTTCCCCCGGGCTGGGGAATCTAGAACCAGGGGTTACAGTCTCAGGATAAGGGGTCAGCCATTTAGGATTGTAAATGTAGATTATTTTCTCTCAATCTGGTTCAGTAAAATTACTGAGTCGAATACCTCTTGTGCTTTGAACAAAGCAGTCTTTATTTTACCGGCCGGCAAGACTTATCAGACAGAGGATATACATTCTCGATCGAGTGTACACACTCCCTACGGATAAATGAAGTTACATCGTAAAGCGACAACAGTTATACATTCTCGGCAAAAGATAACAAGATAGGGCTAGAGTGACATCCTATCTCTTTTGGTCCCTCTTTCCCTTTGTCCACTCATAAGCCGACCTAAGTATGGTCTGATTTTAAACAAAGACCTTCTGTTAATGTTTCAGGTTAATAACATGATTTAATAAGACCTTGAGGTTTTTCTGCAAGCTGTGGGTTTTGTTTCAATATGTGTTAGTGTTGTAACATTTCGCAGTCTCGAGTCCGAGATGTCATGGCTATTCCTCCATGAATTCTTTGTTAGCTTATACTGTCCCTATACAATTCCCACGTTCTCAACTTCAATGTCTCTATACATTTTAAACATTCACATTCCCCCCTTTTATCATTCCATGATAACACTTAGGATCATTCTAGGAGTAAAATGTATAGGGAATGTGAACACACCTAATATCCAGAAAAGTTCCCATTTTGCGCATAAACATAAGACATGTAACTCTCGTCTCTGTCTCCCCTCCCATGCGCCGAAACTGTCATATATCAACACTATTATACAGACTGTGGCATACAGACAGTTTCATCTTATGGCTCAGGATTCAGATAAACAGTCCAATTATTTTGCTGATTAAAAGAGTTCAGTTTTCCCGTCTCTCTTCTCAGGTCACCGTCGGTGTAGCTGGCTGTCTATCACTACGGGTAAAAGTTCAAACTGGTCCACGTTCCAATTAGGATGCCAACGGCCTTGTTCAGCTATGGAGAAGAGGAAGTCTGGAACAGAAACAGGAGTTAGAATAACCAGTAAAATAGGTTCGTTAGAGGGTGGTGAGCTTGCAGTGGTGCAGGTGAACCCAGGCACTTTTCCCCTCAACCTTGGCTGCTGTGGGGGTAGTGAGTAACACCTGAAAAGGCCCCTCCCATTGTGGCTCTAATCCCTTCCGAATCCATACTTCCCTGGTGCCACGAGGGACAATTCGGGTAAAACTGGGAGGTCGAGGTGAGCATCTTGAACCTGGTTGTGAACTAGTCGCAGAGCTTGAGTCAGAGAAAGAACATAGGTGGTCATCGGTCGAGCTGAGATCTCATATCTAGGAACAATTTCCCTCATTAACACCTTAACAACAGTTTGAGCCTTATTGTCCAGGTTAGGGTAGGCTTCAATCCATCTGCTAAACACATCTACTATTACTAACACATATTTGTAACACTGAACTTTTTGCAACTCAATGTAGTCCAACTGAAATGTCTCAAAGGGACCTTCGGGTAGGGGCGTTTTACCCCAATCACAGGGGACTCCCTTCCCTGGATTATGTTGCTGACCAACCAGGCAACGACTACTGATGTTCTGGGTGAGCGCCTGGAGTCTAGGGTGCCACCAAGTAGCCAAAAGTGTGTCACTTGTGGTCCTTGCTCCACAATGAGTAGCAAAATGCATACATTCAATAACCCATAGAGCCAACTTGTCAGACATGCAAGTCTGTTCCGCGGGAGTGGTCCAGAGTTTAGAAACATTGTCATAAGTACATGCATAATATTTCCACAACAGTTTATCTTTTTCAGGAGCGTCCTCCTGTGCTTTTATAACATCTAGGATGGTTGGCCTTGGTTTTTCCGAGGCTAACTTATCCTTCGCAGGATTTTTAGTCTAACTCATAATTTTGGGCACTACCATCTGTTGGTCACGAGAGGCCTGTTTGGCCTCTTGGTCAGGACAACGATTCCCTACATCAACCAGAGAATTTCCGGCAGTATGGGCAGTACATTTGACAATGGCAATGCGTTTGGGGAACATGAGTGCTTGCAACAAATCAGATACTAACTGTTTGAGATATCTCATTCCCCTGTGAGGTTAGGAATCCCCTATTTTTCCATAATTGTCCGAAATCATGGGCCACCCCAAAGGCATACCTAGAGTCGGTATAGATATTGACTTTGAGATCTTTGGCCAAGATACAGGCTTGGGTGAGGGCGAATAGTTCAGCTTGTTGAGCAGAATAGGCGGTTTCAAAGCGGCAGATTCCAAGACCTGATTCTCCTGGTTTACTATGGCGTATCCTGAGATTCGTGTACCTTCTGGATTAATAGAAGTACTTCCGTCAACATACATAAACAATCATGACTGGGTTCTTCCTCATCTTGGGGTGGCTCAGTAAGAATACAGTCTGGATCTTCCATTGGTACATCAACTAAATCTTCCCTGACTGATGTGGCCTCTTAAATTAAAGATAAGCAATCATGACTGGGTTCTTCCTCATCTTGGGGTGGCTCAGTAAGAAAACAGGCCGGATTAATTGCAGTACAGTGCCAAAAGGTCAGTTTAGGATTGCCTGTGATTTCAGTGGGTTCTGTCGGATAGAGGGCCAGTCCACATTGCCCTGCACTGGGATCTCAATCGGATCAATGGGAGTATAACCCACTTGGGAGGGGTCCTCTGCCCACACATGAGGATCCACATAGTCAGGTATGTCCGAGCCAGTATGATGCTGTAGAGTCGTTAAGACCTTCTCGGGGTCCCCATGAAATTGGACTGTTCGGCCATGTTTTACGATTTGCACATCCCGGCTGGTAGGGTCAGCCTCATCTATGGCCTTGCGTACCATAACTCCCAAATCTTTAGCATGGTGAGGGGCTAATACTTCACGAGCAATATGCGGTGCCATTGTTAGGGGCTGTTTCCACAGATTCTTATCCACTTCCACAAAATCTGCCTCTCTTTCCAGTCCAGTCACTCTAGCCCTTAATAGAATTCCCTTCACTTCCCCTTTGTGATCCTGATAAAAGTTCTGCAGGTCCTGATTCTTTCCACTGGGATCGTATGCTAGGGTCACGTGATAGGGTGCCTGCGGCAGGTCCAGAGACCACCACTGAGGAGTTCTAGTGGTATAATACTGCTGCTTAAGGGTTTCCTGTTTTACAATAATCCCATCATCTCCACACTCCAAATGCAACTGGAATTTGCAGAGGAGGTCTCTAGCCATCAAGTTACAGTCCAGATTGGTTGTGATAACAACTCGATGTTCCACCGATTCTTCCTGGTAACCCATTTTAACCGGTTCTGACACTGGGAATGTCGAGATTTGTCCCAGGAATCCTGAAAGTTCCTGTGTTTCAGTAGAGGCAGGGAGTTCAAGCTTTGATTGTACAGAAGACATGAAGGCTCCCGTATCTATCAAAAAGGGTTGCCACTCATTCAGAATGGGTTCGTCGTCCGGGGAGGATCCCTGCACAATCAAGCTGCGTAGTCAATCGGGGGACAATTGACCAAAGGGGTTGTTCTGGGAGAAGTTAGTGTAAGATCCTCCTCTCCCCCCTTGCCCCCCTCCTCTTCCTCTTCCTTTTCCATGCTGACGGTAGGGGCAATTTTTATTCCAATGTCCTTCCTGCCCACAATTAAAACAGTCAATTCCTCTTACCCAGTCCTGGCCTCTTCCCATACCATGCCGGGGACAATAGGGAGGTTTATTAGCAGGGCTCGGGCCGTTTGGTTGTTTAGTATAACCGTATCCTTGCTTATCCATCCAATCCTGTATGCAACACTGCGGTTCTATTGATCCTTCCTCCCGAGATGGCTCTTCCTTTCTAGTCATGTATTCAGTCTTGACCCGGGTTGGGGGCGCACCTCCCCCCTCCCCTTTCTTTTCCTGCCAATAATATCTAACTGCCCTTTCCATTTGTCCGGATAGCGTGAGCAATCAAATAGTTGTTCGAAGATCACATAGACATCTATAGTGGGGTGGTCTGCAGCTTGTTGTGCATCAGGGTTTGGCATTGGTCTGACAGGGAATTGGTGTCGGGACTTTGGGATCTTGGAAATCATTTCTAGGTCGGAGGATGTTTCAGAGCTGTCTGACTGCTTGACAGTTCTGCGTCTCGATCGGCGGGGGTGTTTGCTATGTCTTTCACAACTTGGACTGGTAGATTGACTAGAAGATTTACGGGACTGTCTGTGAGTGAGATATAGTTCTGCCCTTTCGAGTGTGAGATCTGGTCCTTTCGGCTATATTGCTTGTGAACTGGGGATCCGAATCACTATCAGAGGATGAGGAGTCAGTTTGGGTTTGTTGCTTTGGTGGTATGGGGTTATTTTTAACTCCTCTCGCCGGAGTGTAAGGTGGAGGGTGTTGGGAAGAGGACTAGAGCAAGGGGCCAGGGGGTGCGGGAGGCGCCGTTGGGCGCTGAGTCAGTGACCACTCATCAATTTCATCATCAGCCTCGGTTAACACAAAGCCAGCCATTTGACTACGTAGTCGGTCAATACCTTTCTCAGAGGTCCCAGAGGATCTCTTAGTAAGTTTCTCGTGCGCACATTCTTTTTTTTTTAAGACGTCTACAGTTTTAACATGTGTTCCCTCTGTCAATGAAAGTCCTAATTTAATAGCATTTATTTGCCAACTTGACAGAAGTGATGCATCTTTTAATTTTTTTTTTGACAATCCCTGTGCTTTTTTTTTTACTACCTCTACGCTTCTAGTGCCACCTAGAGGCCATTGATCATCTCCCAATAATTTGTTCAGGGCTCCTGATAATTTTCTAAAGTCTTCAGCTCTTTCAGGGAATTCTTCACATAACTTTTGTAACGGACTATCCGCATCCGTTGTTTTATCCAACTGATTACCCATTACCGTGTCGTTACGCGTTCACGTAGTCGTGCGATTTAAACAAACTTAAAACGAACAGACTTTACTGAAAAACAGACTTAACAAACTTACTAATCTAACACAAAGCCGCGTCGCCCCGCGGCTCGCGTCACCACGCGATTCAACCTTAAACAAACTTAACACAAAGCCGCGTCGCCCCGCGGCTCGCGTCACCACGCGATTCCACCTAAACAAGCTTAACAAACTTAGCACAAAGCCGCGTCGCCTCGCGTCTCCACGCGATTCCACCTAAACAAGCTTAACAAACTTAACACAAAGCCGCGTCGCCCCGCGGCTTGCGTCTCCACGCGATTCCACCTAAACAAGCTTAACAAACTTAACAATAAACGGACTTACTGAAATCATCACTGACTTTCGCGGTTCGCGTTGCTGCGCGTTTGCGTCGGCCCACGTTTACTCGCGCGCGCTCGCGCCGCCGCACGTCTCGCGTCACCACGCGTTTACGTTGCCGTGCGTCTGCCTTCCTCCACTCAGCCGCACGCTCACGTCGCTGCGCGTCTCGCGTCGTTGCGCGTTCGCGTCGGCCCTACCTTCCGAGTTGCTGCGGGATTTAAATTCAGTCAGTGCCTAGACGGGCCAAGTGATACACAAGGTCGACGTCGTACCTGAATTGAACACCTATCCTCTATTTAATTCCCCATAAGCCTTATTTTATTCCCTGTGAGCCTAATTTTCTAAATTTGATTTCTTATGAGCCTTATTTAATTTCTTTTAGTCTCCAAATTTCCCTATCCGTTCGCGTCACTGCGCAGTTTAAATCCAATCAGTCAATGAAAGCCCTCATTTAATGGAGTTTTTCTGCCAACACAGGAGTGATTTTTTTTTTACTGCAGTGGAATTTTTCTCATAATTTAAAATCTCAGAACATTTTTTTTTAGCACCTATTTAGTACGTTACTTTTTTTTGTCTTTTCCATAACTAGAGAGAAGTCTGGCACGTAGGCTGTGGACTGCTTTTCGTTATCTCAATTGTTCCAGCCTCAAGGTCGTGTTATTTAATATAATATTTTTTTTGAATCCTTTTGAATCCATCTCAGTTGTTTTGCTGTGCCTTCTCTGAATGTTTTCTTTCAACGAGTTTTTCTTTTTTTTTTAACAAACCTATCCTTTGTGCATTTCCTGGCTCCGTAACTTATTATCCGAATATACGTAATTCAATAAGGTTCACACTCTTAAACTTCCCACATACAGGACAACACTACGAAGGGTTAAAACAAACTTTCATTCTGTTTGAGATAAAACAAACCACAACTCCCCGGCTTTTTTTTTTACAGTAAAAATCACAGAAGCATTTCTCATTTAAACAGACATTCACAAGAGTCTCTTTTCTTTCCTATTAATTTTTGGATCCATGATTGATCATCTAGCCCTATCTAGCTCTAACTATAACCTATCTTTCCAAGTCGCCGCTTGGTTTGCGTCATCGCGCAATTTCCCTATCTCTATCCCTATTCTAAGTTTGAAAGGTATTCACCAGATTGTCCCGGATCTCGTTCAGACACTACCTGAGAACCAGCGAGTGGCTAAACTTTCCTCAGACTTTTGAAACCGGGGGAAACTGGAGCAGTATTGAAATCATACTCACTCCAGTGGCCACTTTCCCCTCGTCTCGTCCAAGGCTAGTCTGGCTCTTAATTCGCAAGTTTTCGCCAGTCCGTTGAGATCCCACTTCTGACACCAAATGTAAATGTAGATTCTTTTCTCTCAATCTGGTTCAGTAAAATTACTGAGTCGAATACCTCTTGTGCTTTGAACAAAGCAGTCTTTATTTTACCGGCCGGCAAGACTTATCAGACAGAGGATATACATTCTCGATCGAGTGTACACACTCCCTACGGATAAATGAAGTTACATCGTAAAGCGACAACAGTTATACATTCTCGGCAAAAGATAACAAGATAGGGCTAGAGTGACATCCTCGTTCAACCTATCTCTTTTGGTCCCTCTTTCCCTTTGTCCACTCATAAGCCGACCTAAGTATGGTCTGATTTTAAACAAAGACCTTCTGTTAATGTTTCAGGTTAATAACATGATTTAATAAGACCTTGAGGTTTTTCTGCAAGCTGTGGGTTTTGTTTCACTATGTGTTAGTGTTGTAACATTTCGCAGTCTCGAGTCCGAGATGTCATGGCTATTCCTCCATGAATTCTTTGTTAGCTTATACTGTCCCTATACAATTCCCACGTTCTCAATTTCAATGTCTCTATACATTTTAAACATTCACAAGATGAGGAGAAATTTCTTCACTCAAGAGGGTGGTGAATCTTTGGAATTCTCTGCCCCAGAGGGCTGTGGAGGCTCGTTGAGTATATTCATCATCATGGGCAGTCCCTCGGAATCGAGGAAAACTTGCTTCCACTCTAAAAGTGAGTTCTTAGGTGATTGAACAGTCCAATACAAGAACCACAGTCTCTGTCACAGGTGGGACAGACACTGGTTGAGGGAAGGGGAGGGTGGGACTAGTTTGCCGCACGCTCCTTCCGCTGCCTGCGCTTGCTTTCTGCACGCTCTCGGCGACGAAACTCAAGGTGCTCAGCGCCCTCCCGGATGCACTTCCTCCACTTAGGGCGGACTGGTCTTTGGCCCAGGGACTCCCAGGTGTCGGTGGGGATGTTGCACTTTTATCAGGGAGGCTTTGAGGTTGTCCCTTGTAACGTTTCCTCTGCCCACCTGGGGCTCGCTTGCCGCGTAGGAGTTCTGAGTGGAGCGCTTGCTTTGGGAGTCTTGTGTCGGGGCATGCGGACGATGTGGCCCGCCCAGCGGAGCTGATCGAGTGTGGTCAGTGCTTCGATGCTGGGGATGTTGGCCCATCCTCTGTTTGGTGTCTTCGTAGACGCTCCCTCGAAACGAGGGTGACTTGCTTCCACGCCGGAAACGGATGAGTTCACAGGCGTTCCAATGATATTCCGGATCCTGAACTACATGTTGGTTCAGCCAATGGAGTTGGCTGAAGGGATTTCAGAAACGTGCTGCACACCGCTACCTGCTGGCCAGAACCTGCAATTGCATCAGTACAGGCCCCTATTTAATACAAGTTTCCCCTTCTAATTGTTTAGCTGAACTCTTGCAATACTGGACCACTGATCTGTAGACACGAGTTCAAATCTCACTATGGGAATTTAAATTAATAAATAAATCTGGTATAAAAGCAAAGTGTTATAATAACCCACAAATGTCCCTTTAGGGAAGGAAATCTGTCGCCCTTACCCGGTCTGGCCGATATGTGACTCCAGACACACAGCAAAGTGGTTAACTCTTAACTGCCCTCTGAAATGGCCCAGCGAGACACGCCGTTAGATTCAGGATTGCCAGCGATGCCCACATCCCATGAATGAATAATCCAAAACAGAAGTTGGACAATGCAGGAGCATTTTAGGGGAGTGTAATGAGGTTTGCCAGTCTTAGATAATCCAGTTAAACATCAGGGAGACCAAATCCATTGTATTCAGCCCCCCCCCCCCCCCCGGGCCACAAACTCCAAACCCTTGTCACTGATTCCATCCCCGCCGCTGGCTTCTGACCTCCATATCCCCCCCCCCCCCCAACCCCAAAAATAAATCAAACTGCAAATTATAATTTAAATGGAGAAAAAATTGCAAAGTGCTGCAGTACAGAGAGACCTGGGGGTCCTTGTGCATGAAACACAAAAAGTTAGTATGCAGGTACAGCAGGTGATCAGGAAGGATCTCATTGAAACACATAAAATTCTTCGAGGGCTTGACAGGGTAGATGCAGGGAGGATGTTTCCCCCGGGCTGGGGAGTCTAGAACCAGGGGTCACAGTCTCAGGATAAGGGGTCGGCCATTTAGGACTGAGATGAGGAGGAATTTCTTCACTCAGAGGGTGGTGAATCTTTGGAATTCTCTGCCCCAGAGGGCTGTGGATTCTCTGAGTATATTCAAGGCTGGAATTGATAGATTTTGGTAGAACCTTCAGCTGTCTGGGCCTGAAACCCTAGAACTCCCTCTGTAAACTGCTCCACCTCTGAAGATGCTCCTTAAAACATAAGAAATAGGAGCAGGAGTAGGCCATACAGCCCCTCGAGCCTGCTCCGCCATTCAATAAGATCATGGCTGATCCGAACATGGACTCAGCTCCACTTCCCCGCCCACTCCCCATAACCCCTTATTCCCTTCTTGTTTAAGAAACTGTTTATTTCTGTCTTAAATTTATTCACTGTCCCAGCTTCCACAGATCTCTGAGGCAGCGAATTCCACAAATTTACAACCCTCAGAGAAGAAATTTCTCCACATCTCTGTTTTAAATGGACGGCCCCTTATTCTAAGACTATGCCCCTAGTTCTAGTCTCCCCCATCAGTGGAAACATCCTCTCTGCATCCACCTTGTCAAGCCCCCTCATAATCTTATATGTTTCGATAATTCTTCTGAATTCCAATGAGTAGAGGCCCAACCTACTCAACCTTTCCTCATAAGTCAACCCTCTCATCCCTGGAATCAACCGAGTGAACCTTCTGTGAACTGCCTCCAAAGCAAGTATATCCTTTCGTAAATATGGAAACCAAAACTGCACGCAGTACTCCAGGTGTGGCCTCACCAATACCCTGTACAACTGTAGCAAGACTTCCCTGCTTTTATACTCCATCCCCTTTGCAATAAAGGCCAAGATTCCATTTGCCTTCCTGATCACTTGCTGTACCTGCATACTAACTTTTGTGTTTCATGCACAAGTACCCCCAGGTCCTGCTGTACTGTGGTACTTTTAAATAATAACTTGCTCTTTGATTTTTTTCTGCCAAAGTGCATGACCTCACACTTTCCAACATTATACTCCGTCTGCCAAATTTTTGCCCACTCACTTAGCATAGAAAATAGGTGCAGGAGCAGGCCATTCAGCCCTTATAGCCTGCACCGCCATTCAATGAGTTCATGGCTGAACATGAAACTTCAGTACCCCCTTCCTGCTTTCTCGCCATAACCCTTGATCCCCCGAGTAGTAAGGACTTCATCTAACTCCCTTTTGAATATATTTAGTGAATTGGCCTCAACTACTTTCTGTGGTAGAGAATTCCACAGGTTCACCACTCTCTGGGTGAAGAAGTTTCTCCTCATCTCGGTCCTAAATGGCTTACCCCTTATCCTCAGACTGTGACCCCTGGTTCTGGACTTCCCCAACATTGGGAACATTCTTTCTGCATCTAACCTGTCTAAACCCGTCAGAATTTTAAACGTTTCTATGAGATCCCCTCTCATTCTTCTGAACTCCAGTGAATACAAGCCCAGTTGATTCAGTCTTTCTTGATAGGTCAGTCCCGCCATCCCGGGAATCAGTCTGGTGAACCTTCGCTGCACTCCCTCAATAGCAAGAATGTCCTTCCTCAAGTTAGGAGACCAAAAATGTCTATGTACATTTGCAGATTTTTTTGTGCCCTCCTCACACATTACTTTTCCTCCCATCTTTGTATCGTCAGCAAACTTGGCTACGTTACACTCAGTCCCGGTTAATATAGATTGTAAATAGTTGGGGTCCCAGCACTGATCCCTGCGGCACCCCACTAGTTACTGTTTGCCAACCAGAGAATGAACCATTTATCCCGACTCTCTGTTAGTTAGCCAATCCTCTATCCATGCTAATATATTACCCCCAACCCCGTGAACTTTTATCTTGTGCAGTAACCTTTTATGTGGCACCTACCTCTTTGACCAAGTGCCTGTCCTTAATATCTAATGTGGCTTGGTGTTAAATTTTGTCCGATTACGATCCTGTGAAGCGCCTTGGGACTTTTTAACTACGTTAAAGGTGCTATATAAATGCAAGTTGTTGGTTGTTGAACGTCTTCTCTCTCTGCAGGTTGCCTGTCGACCAACGTAGGGGTTACTTGAACGTGTTCAACGCACTATTTCGCATCACCCGTGAAGAGGGAGTCCTCACACTCTGGCGGGTATGTTAACTCCAAGCCGTCACCCAAGCAGCCGGTCGACTCTACAAAGGGTTGCTGCCAAATAGATGCAGAAAGGCTGTTTTCCCCCCTGGCTGGAGAGTCTAGAACTAGGGAGGGCAGCAACTTGTCTCAGGATAGAGGGTGGCCATTTTGGACTGTGATGACGAGAAACTTCTTCGCTCAGAGGGTTGGTGAATCTGTGATATTCTCTACCCCAGAGGGCTCAGTCGTTGAGTATATTCAAGGCTGAGATCGATCGATTTTTGGACACTTGAGGGAATCAAGGGTTAAGCTCGAAGATCAGCCGTGATCTTATTGAATGGCGGAGCAGGCTCGAGGGGCCGTAGGGCCCAATCCTCCTGTTTCTGAAGCGCAAGTGCCACTTTCCACCCACCTAAACCAGTTTATTAAAAAGGCAAGAAAAGGCCTCCCATCGAAGGGACATGCGACTTGCCGGCAGGAAGTATTTCCACGGCCGTTTGTTTCCTGACCGGCTCCCAGGCCCGTCCCACGTTGCGGCCCTCCCATTGTCTCCAGTGCAGCAGCTCAAAGAGACACCGATCTCTTCCCCAGCAGCGGCCCGGAGGTAGGTTAAATCTCCATTTAAATGCAGGCGTTGCTATTGAGAGTTGAGGTGTTTTTAATCGTATGCTTTCTCCCTTGGCAAACCCCTCCTTCCCTCCCCTTCCGTGAAGTTACTGACTCTCTGCTGGCCCACCCCTCTGGTCCCTCACCGAAGTGGCCACTGTTCATTGATCGACTGGGCTGATACTCACTGGGGTTTAGAAGGATGAGAGGGGATCTCATGGAAACATATAAAATTCTGACGGGACTGGACAGGTTGGATGCAGGAAGAATGTTCCTGATGTTGGGGGAAAGTCCAGAACCAGGGGACACAGTCTTAAGGATAAGGGGTGTAAGCCATTTAGGACCGAGATGAGGAGAAACTTCTTCACTCAGAGAATTGTGAACCTGTGGAATTCTCTACCACAGAAAGTTGTTGAGGCCAGTGCGTTAGATATATTCAAAAGGGAGTTAGATGTGGCCCTTGTGGCTAAAGGGATCAAGGGGTATGGAGAGAAAGCAGGAATGGGGTACTGAAGTTGCATGATCAGCCATGATCTTATTGAATGGTGGTGCAGGCTCAAAGGGCCGAATGGCCTACTCCTGCACCTATTTTCTATGTTTCTATGGGACACTTGAGCATCGGCAGGCTATTTAACCGGGTGGGGAACACCGGATTGGATCTCCCTCGCCTGGTGCACTGCCTCCCACTTCTCGGTACCGTGCCTCGGGAAGGATATATTCACCAGTTGGCTACTATTTCAGAGAAGGGGGGGGTGGGGGGGGGGGGGGGGGCGGGGCGGGGCGGGGGGGGAGTTCCCTGGTGTCCTGGGCCCAATACTTATCCCTCAACCAACAGTGCCAAAACAGGTGATCTGGCCCATTTATCACATTGCTGTTTGTGGGAGCTTGCTGTGCGCTATTTGGCTGCCAAGTTTCCCCACATTACAACGGTGACTGCACGCCAAAAAAAAAAAGTGCTTCGTTGGCTGCGAAGCGCTTTGGGATGTCTTCAGGTGGTGAAAGGCGCTATATAAATATAAGTTCTTTGATGTTGACGGTGGACACTGAATGGCATTAACTCGGACTGTCCTATGTTGCTCGTTATTTCCAGGGGTGCGTGCCGACAATGGCTCGAGCTGTCGTGGTGAATGCGGCCCAGTTGGCTTCGTACTCCCAGTCCAAGCAGTTCCTGCTGGGTTTAGGTGAGGCCTCCTCCTATCCGGGGCTCCCCGCCCCTCCCGGTTATTGTGTCTTAAAACCGTTTCTCTCTTTCCGCCCTCCACTCCCCCACCCCCCCCCCCCCCCCTCGGGTCTGTGCCGAATTAGCCGATCTCGGCAGCGGTTTGGTGTGACGGTTGGCCTCGGTGCCCTTGGAAGGTGAGATGGGGTGGGGGGGGCCGAGGGAAATCACCCACGCTTCCCACTGCCGTTGACCCACTGTCGATCCTCGCCGGAAAGCGCGCGGCGAGCCAACCGGGACATGCGCGGGGAATGTGATGCCCCCTCGCTGTCGAATAGTCCGCTGGCTGCCCGCGCTCACAAAAAGGGCTTGGTGTGCAAGGTACTGCGGGGGGGGGGGTTACCCAGCATCCGCGGAATCTAACCCAACCAAGAATTGGCATCTTCAGAAAGGCGTCTTGGCAGAAAATATTGTGCTGTGGATTTTATATACTCTACATACGAGTGTCCGAGTTAAACGCCGTGTATTTATTCTGCCTTAATTTAGGGCCGTCCAAACTTCCTGTGGGGGCTGGGGCGTCTTCACGCAAGCGATTCCGTCGTGCCCCAGCAACAACTTATATTTATATAGCGCCTTTAACGTCGAGAAACGTCCCAAGGCGCTTCACTGGAGTGTAATGCGATAAAACATTTGACATCGAGCCGCGTTAGCAGAAATTGGCGCAGGTGACCAAAAGCTGGATCAAAGAGGTCAGTTTTAAGGAGCGTCTTGAAGGAGGAAAGAGAGGTTAGAGCTTGGGGCCCAGGCAGCTGAAGGCACGGCCACCGATGGTGGAGCGATTATAATCAGGGATGCTCAAGAGGGCAGAATTAGAGGAGCGCAGAGATCTCGGGGGGGTTGTGGGGCTGGAGGAGATTACAGAGATAGGGAGGGGGCGAGGGCCAGGGAGGGATTTGTAAACAAGGATGAGAATTTTGAAATCGAGGCGTTGCTTAACCGGGAGCCAATGTAGGTCAGCGAGCACAGGGCGTGATGGGTGAGCGGGACTCGGTACGAGTTAGGACACGGGTCAGCGAGCACAGGGGGTGATGGGTGAGCGGGACTCGGTGCGAGTTAGGACACGGGACAGCGAGCACAAGGGGTGATGGGTGAGCGGGACTCGGTGCGAGTTAGGACACGGGCAGCGAGCACAGGGGGTGATGGGTGAGCGGGACTCGGTGCGAGTTAGGACACGGGCAGCGAGCACAGGGTGTGATGGGTGAGCGGGACTCGGTGCGAGTTAGGACACAGGGTCAGCGAGCACAGGGGGTGATGGGTGAGCGGGACTTGGTGCGAGTTAGGACACGGGGCAGCGAGCACAGGGGGTGATGGGTGAGTGGGACTCGGTGCGAGTTAGGACACAGGGTCAGCGAGCACAGGGGGCGATGGGTGAGCGGGACTCGGTGCGAGTTAGGACACAGGGTCAGCGAGCACAGGGGGTGATGGGTGAGCGGGACTCGGTGCGAGTTAGGACACAGGGTCAGCGAGCACAGGGGGCGATGGGTGAGCGGGACTACACGGGGCAGCCGAGTTTACGTCGGGTAGAATGTGGGAGGCCAGCCAGGAGTGCGTTGGAATAGTCAAGTCTGGAGGTAACAAAGGCACGGGGATGAGGGCTTCAGCAGCGGATGAGCTGAGGCAGGGGCGGAGACGGGCGATGTTATGGAGGTGGAAACAGGCAGTACCAGTTAAGCTGCGGATATGTGGCCGGAAGCTCACATTCACCAAGCTGCCTCATGGACCTAGCGTGTCGGGTTGATGTTCCCGGGAGCTGGGCAGCCCAGGGGTGGCCGCACTTGTCGGTCAGCCCTCGTCGCTCGGGACATCGGGGGTCGAGCGCTCAGTGTGGGGGCCAGAGTCACTGTTGGGTTCATCCTCGTGGTGAAATCCCTCAGTGTCCTCGCCCCCCTCCCTATCTCTGTAAGCTCCTCCAGCCCCACAACCCCCCCCCCCCCCGAGATGTCTGCGCTCCTCCAATCCTGCCCTCTTGCGCATCCCTGATTATAATCGCTCCACCATCGGTGGCCGTGCCTTCTGTTGCCTGGGCCCCAAGCTCTGGAACTCCCTCCCTAAACCTCTCCACTCTCCTCCTTTTAAGACGCTCCTTAAAATCCACCTCTTCAACCAAGCATTTGGTCATTTGACCTGAATATCTCCTTATGTGGCTCAGTGTCAAATGTCAGTTTGATTACCTGTACCCACCAGTGTTATACAGTGACAGACCTGTACCCCAAGTACTGTACCCCAGTGTTATATAGCGCCTTGGGACGTTTGACTATGTTAAATGCGCTATATAAATGCAAGTTTTTACAGCAATCCAGGCGGGAGCTTTCACGGTTATTTTTTTCCGGGGCCAGCGCTCACACTCGGTTTCACAACACTGAGATTTGAACACTCGAACTGTGGGTTGCTTCTCTGGTCCAGTCACCCCCCCCCCCCACAGTGCCCCAGTGTTCCCCTGCTTGCCGTAGTTTGTTCTGCGTGGCCTGTCCCTTTAACTTTCTGCGCATGCGCGGTACAGTGGAGAAAGCCGGTGAGCGGTCTGCTGTGGGATCCTTCCCAAGGGCCGGGCAATGACCATCTCCGACAAGCGAGAGTCTAACCACCGTCCCTTGACATTCAACGGCATTACCATCGCCGAATCCCCCACCATCAACATCCTGGGGGTCACCATTGACCAGAAACCTAACTGGACCAGCCACATAAATACTGTGGCAACAAGAGCGGGTCAGAGGCTGGGTATTCTGCGGCCAGTGTCTCACCTCCTGACTCCCCAAAGCCTTTCCACCATCTGCAAGGCACAAGTCAGGAGTGTGAGGGAACACTCTCCACTTGCCTGGACAAGTGCAGCTCCAACAACACTCGAGAAGCTCGACACCATCCAGGACAAAGCAGCCCGCTCGATGGGCACGCTACCCACCACCTTCAACATTCACTCCCTCCACCACCGGCGCCCCCTGGCTGCAGTGTGCACCGTCTACAAGATGCACTGCAGCAACTCGCCAAGGCTTCTTCGGCAGCACCTCCCAAACCCGCGACCTCTACCCCCTAGAAGGACAAGGGCAGCAGGCGCATGGGAACACCACCACCTCCACGTTCCCCTCCCAGTCACACACCGTCCCGACTTGGGAAATATATCGGCCGTTCCTTCATCGTCGCTGGGTCACAATCCTGGAACTCCCTCCCTAACAGCACTGTGGGAGCACCTTCACCACACGGACTGCAGCGGTTCAAGAAGGCGGCTCACCACCACCTTCTCGGGGGGCAATTAGGGATGGGCAATAAATGCCGGTCTTGCCAGCGACGCCCACATCCCAGGAACAAATTTTTTAAAACTGCCATACCCCTTACACCTTCGAATTATGTTCATCGAATTAGCAATACGGTCATGCACGGTTGTTGTACAAACTGATTGAGCAAGGCTTGGCGTTTGTTAGTTATCCAGGGCCCATGTCCGCGTACGGTTTACTGACCTCGGTTTGCACACCGCAGCATTGTTCTGATTTCCTGAATTGTGCTTTTGAACGCAGGTTATTTCAACGATAACATCCTGTGCCATTTCTGCGCCAGTATGATCAGCGGGCTTGTGACCACAGCAGCCTCCATGCCGGTGGACATTGCGAAAACTAGGTAAGGGACTGAGCTAAATTCTGATGGGACAGTGTAGAGGGAGCTTTACTCCGTATCTAACCCCGTGCTGTACCTGCCCTGGGAGTGTTTGATGGGACAGTGTAGAGGGAGCTTTACTCTGTATCGAACCTCGTGCTGTACCTGCCCTGGGAGTGTTTGATGGGACAGTGTAGAGGGAGCTTTACTCTGTATCTAACCTCGTGCTGTACCTGCCCTGGGAGTGTTTGATGGGACAGTGTAGAGGGAGCTTTACTCTGTATCTAACCCCCTGTACCTGCCCTGGGAGTGTTTGATGGGACAGTGTAGAGGGAGCTTTACTCTGTATCTAACCCCCTGTACCTGCCCTGGGAGTGTTTGATGGGACAGTGTAGAGGGAGCTTTACTCTGTATCTAACCCCCTGTACCTGCCCTGGGAGTGTTTGATGGGACAGTGCAGAGGGAGCTTTACTCTGTATCTAACCCCCTGTACCTGCCCTGGGAGTGTTTGATGGGATAGTGTAGAGGGAGCTTTACTCTGTATCTAACCCCGTGCTGTACCTGCCCTGGGAGTGTTTGATGGAACAGTGTAGAGGGAGCTTTACTCTGTATCTAACCCCGTGCTGTACCTGCCCTGGGAGTGTTTGATGGGACAGTGTAGAGGGAGCTTTACTCTGTATCTAACCCCGTGCTGTACCTGCCCTGGGAGTGTTTGATGGGACAGTGTAGAGGGAGCTTTACTCTGTATCTAACCCCGTGCTGTACCTGCCCTGGGAGTGTTTGATGGGACAGTGTAGAGGGAGCTTTACTCTGTATCTAACCCTGTGCTGTACCTGCCCTGGGAGTGTTTGATGGGATAGTGTAGAGGGAGCTTTACTCTGTATCTAACCCTGTGCTGTACCTGCCCTGGGAGTGTTTGATGGGACAGTGTAGAGGGAGCTTTACTCTGTATCTAACCCTGTGCTGTACCTGCCCTGGGAGTGTTTGATGGGATAGTGTGTTAGCGAACTTCAAACAGTGTTTCATGTATTAGACTTAGCGCAGTAAAACTTGTATTGTAAAACAAGGATTGTAAGCAATATTTTAATTTATTTCAGAGTTCAAAACATGCGGATGATTGAAGGAAAACCTGAATACAAGAATGGATTGGTGAGCCAACGTGTTGTCTTGAAACACTGACATTGAAGGTGGGAAGGGAGGAGAGATATTGTAGGGGGAGGTTAATCCCACTGCTGAAACCCCCAGTGACAGACCTGTACCCACCAGTACTGTACCCCAGTGTTATACTGTGACAGACCTGTACCCACCAGTACTGTACCCCAGTGTTATACAGTGACAGACCTGTACCCACCAGTACTGTACCCCAGTGTTATACAGTGACAGACCTGTACCCACCAGTACTGTACCCCAGTGTTATACAGTGACAGACCTGTACCCACCAGTACTGTACCCCAGTGTTATACAGTGACAGACCTGTACCCACCAGTACTGTACCCCAGTGTTATACAGTGACAGACCTGTACGCACCAGTACTGTACCCCAGTGTTATACAGTGACAGACCTGTACCCACCAGTACTGTACCCCATGTTATACAGTGACAGACCTGTACCCACCAGTACTGTACCCCAGTGTTATACAGTGACAGACCTGTACCCACCAGTACTGTACCCCAGTGTTATACAGTGACAGACCTGTACCCACCAATACTGTACCCCAGTGTTATACAGTGACAGACCTGTACCCACCAGTACTATACACCAGTGTTATACAGTGACAGACCTGTACCCACCAGTACTGTACCCCAGTGTTATACAGTGACAGACCTGTACCCACCAGTACTGTACCCCAGTGTTATACTGTGACAGACCTGTACCCACCAGTACTGTACCCCAGTGTTATACAGTGACAGACCTGTACCCACCAGTACTGTACCCCAGTGTTATACTGTGACAGACCTGTACCCACCAGTACTGTACCCCAGTGTTATACAGTGACAGACCTGTACCCACCAGTACTGTACCCCAGTGTTATACAGTGACAGACCTGTACCCACCAGTACTGTACCGCAGTGTTATACAGTGACAGACCTGTACCCACCAGTACTGTACCCCAGTGTTATACAGTGACAGACCTGTAACCCACCAGTACTGTACCCCAGTGTTATACAGTGACAGACCTGTACCCACCAGTACTGTACCCCAGTGATATACAGTGACAGACCTGTACCCACCAGTACTGTACCCTAGTGTTATACAGTGACAGACCTGTACCCCCAGTACTGTACCCCAGTGTTATACAGTGACAGACCTGTACCCACCAGTACTGTACCCCAGTGTTATACAGTGACAGACCTGTACCCACCAGTACTGTACCCCAGTGTTATACAGTGACAGACCTGTACCCACCAGTACTGTACCCCAGTGTTATACAGTGACAGACCTGTACCCACCAGTACCGTACCCCAGTGTTATACAGTGACAGACCTGTACCCACCAGTACCGTACCCCAGTGTTATACAGTGACAGACCTGTACCCACCAGTACCGTACCCCAGTGTTATACAGTGACAGACCTGTACCCACCAGTACCGTACCCCAGTGTTATACAGTGACAGACCTGTTCCCACCAGTACCGTACCCCAGTGTTATACAGTGACAGACCTGTACCCACCAGTACCGTACCCCAGTGTTATACAGTGACAGACCTGTACCCACCAGTACTGTACCCCAGTGTTATACAGTGACAGACCAGTACCGTACCCCAGTGTTATACAGTGACAGACCTGTACCCACCAGTACCGTACCCCAGTGTTATACAGTGACAGACCTGTACCCACCAGTACTGTACCCCAGTGTTATACAGTGACAGACCTGTACCCACCAGTACTGTACCCCAGTGTTATACAGTGACAGACCTGTACCCACTAGTACTGTACCCCAGTGTTATACAGTGACAGACCTGTACCCACCAGTACTGTATCCCATGTTATACAGTGACAGACCTGTACCCACCAGTACTGTACCCCAGTGTTATACAGTGACAGACCTGTACCCACCAGTACTGTACCCCAGTGTTATACAGTGACAGACCTGTACCCACCAATACTGTACCCCAGTGTTATACAGTGACAGACCTGTACCCACCAGTACTATACACCAGTGTTATACAGTGACAGACCTGTACCCACCAGTACTGTACCCCAGTGTTATACAGTGACAGACCTGTACCCACCAGTACTGTACCCCAGTGTTATACTGTGACAGACCTGTACCTACCAGTACTGTACCCCAGTGTTATACAGTGACAGACCTGTACCCACCAGTACTGTACCCCAGTGTTATACTGTTACAGACCTGTACCCACCAGTACTGTACCCCAGTGTTATACAGTGACAGACCTGTACCCACCAGTACTGTACCCCAGTGTTATACAGTGACAGACCTGTACCCACCAGTACTGTACCCCAGTGTTATACAGTGACAGACCTGTACCCACCAGTACTGTATCCCAGTGTTATACAGTGACAGACCTGTACCCACCAGTACTGTACCCCAGTGTTATACAGTGACAGACCTGTACCCACCAGTACTATACACCAGTGTTATACAGTGACAGACCTGTACCCACCAGTACTGTACCCCAGTGTTATACAGTGACAGACCTGTACCCACCAGTACTGTACCCCAGTGTTATACTGTGACAGACCTGTACCCAACAGTACTGTACCCCAGTGTTATACAGTGACAGACCTGTACCCACCAGTACTGTACCCCAGTGTTATACTGTGACAGACCTGTACCCACCAGTACTGTACCCCAGTGTTATACAGTGACAGACCTGTACCCACCAGTACTGTACCGCAGTGTTATACAGTGACAGACCTGTACCCACCAGTACTGTACCCCAGTGTTATACAGTGACAGACCTGTACCCACCAGTACTGTACCCCAGTGTTATACAGTGACAGACCTGTACCCACCAGTACTGTACCCCAGTGTTATACAGTGACAGACCTGTACCCACCAGTACTGTACCCCAGTGTTATACAATGACAGACCTGTACCCACCAATACTGTACCCCAGTGTTATACAGTGACAGACCTGTTCCCACCAGTACTGTACCCCAGTGTTATACAGTGACAGACCTGTACCCACCAGTACTGTACCCCAGTGTTATACAGTGACAGACCTGTACCCACCAGTACTGTACCCCAGTGTTATACAGTGACAGACCTGTACCCACCAGTACTGTACCCCAGTGTTATACAGTGACAGACCTGTACCCACCAGTACCGTACCCCAGTGTTATACAGTGACAGACCTGTACCCACCAGTACTGTACCCCAGTGTTATACAGTGACAGACCTGTACCCACCAATACTGTACCCCAGTGTTATACAGTGACAGACCTGTACCCACCAGTACTGTATCCCAGTGTTATACAGTGACAGACCTGTACCCACCAGTACTATACACCAGTGTTATACAGTGACAGACCTGTACCCACCAGTACTGTACCCCAGTGTTATACAGTGACAGACCTGTACCCACCAGTACTGTACCCCAGTGTTATACTGTGACAGACCTGTACCCACCAGTACTGTACCCCAGTGTTATACAGTGACAGACCTGTACCCACCAGTACTGTACCCCAGTGTTATACTGTGACAGACCTGTACCCACCAGTACTGTACCCCAGTGTTATACAGTGACAGACCTGTACCCACCAGTACTGTACCGCAGTGTTATACAGTGACAGACCTGTACCCACCAGTACTGTACCCCAGTGTTATACAGTGACAGACCTGTACCCACCAGTACTGTACCCCAGTGTTATACAGTGACAGACCTGTACCCACCAATACTGTACCCCAGTGTTATACAGTGACAGACCTGTTCCCACCAGTACTGTACCCCAGTGTTATACAGTGACAGACCTGTACCCACCAGTACTGTACCCCAGTGATATACAGTGACAGACCTGTACCCACCAGTACTGTACCCTAGTGTTATACAGTGACAGACCTGTACCCCCAGTACTGTACCCCAGTGTTATACAGTGACAGACCTGTACCCACCAGTACTGTACCCCAGTGTTATACAGTGACAGACCTGTACCCACCAGTACTGTACCCCAGTGTTATACAGTGACAGACCTGTACCCACCAGTACTGTACCCCAGTGTTATACAGTGACAGAGCTGTACCCACCAGTACCGTACCCCAGTGTTATACAGTGACAGACCTGTACCCACCAGTACTGTATCCCAGTGTTATACAGTGACAGACCTGTACCCACCAGTACTGTACCCCAGTGTTATACAGTGACAGACCTGTACCCACCAGTACTATACACCAGTGTTATACAGTGACAGACCTGTACCCACCAGTACTGTACCCCAGTGTTATACAGTGACAGACCTGTACCCACCAGTACTGTACCCCAGTGTTATACTGTGACAGACCTGTACCCACCAGTACTGTACCCCAGTGTTATACAGTGACAGACCTGTACCCACCAGTACTGTACCCCAGTGTTATACTGTGACAGACCTGTACCCACCAGTACTGTACCCCAGTGTTATACAGTGACAGACCTGTACCCACCAGTACTGTACCGCAGTGTTATACAGTGACAGACCTGTACCCACCAGTACTGTACCCCAGTGTTATACAGTGACAGACCTGTACCCACCAGTACTGTACCCCAGTGTTATACAGTGACAGACCTGTACCCACCAGTACTGTACCCCAGTGTTATACAGTGACAGACCTGTACCCACCAGTACTGTACCCCAGTGTTATACAGTGACAGACCTGTACCCACCAATACTGTACCCCAGTGTTATACAGTGACAGACCTGTTCCCACCAGTACTGTACCCCAGTGTTATACAGTGACAGACCTGTACCCACCAGTACTGTACCCCAGTGATATACAGTGACAGACCTGTACCCACCAGTACTGTACCCTAGTGTTATACAGTGACAGACCTGTACCCCCAGTACTGTACCCCAGTGTTATACAGTGACAGAGCTGTACCCACCAGTACCGTACCCCAGTGTTATACAGTGACAGACCTGTACCCACCACTACCGTACCCCAGTGTTATACAGTGACAGACCTGTACCCACCACTACCGTACCCCAGTGTTATACAGTGACAGACCTGTACCCACCAGTACTGTACCCCAGTGTTATACAGTGACAGACCTGTACCCACCAGTACTGTATCCCAGTGTTATACAGTGACAGACCTGTTCCCACCAGTACTGTACCCCAATGTTGTACAGTGACAGACCTGTACCCACCAGTACTGTACCCCAGTGTTATACAATGACAGACCTGTACCCACCAGTACTGTACCCCAGTGTTATACAGTGACAGAGGAGTTATCCCCGACGTCCTGGGGGCCAATATTTATCCCTCAACCAGCATCGCAAAAACAGATTAAATGGGTCATTATCACATATTGCTGTGTGTGGGAGCTTACTGTGCGCAAATTAGCTGCTGCGTTTCCCACATTACAACAGCGACCGCACTCCCAAAAGTACTTCATTGGCTGTAAAGCGCTTTGAGACGTCCGGTGCTTGTGCAAGCTGCTGTATAAATGCAGTTCTTTCTGTACCTGAGGTGGCTGCTTATTCTCTCTCCTTTCAGGACGTGCTGTATCGGGTCGTCCGCCACGAGGGATTCTTCAGCCTGTGGAAAGGTTTTACGCCATACTATGCCCGCCTGGGGCCCCACACGGTGCTGACCTTTATCTTCCTGGAACAGATGAACAAATATTACAAGCTGTACTTCCTGGATCAGTAAAATGGTGACTCTGGCGGTCTCCCCTCCCAGGCTGGGGCTTGAAGGGGGGGGCCGGCGGGTGGGGGGGGGGTTGGGGGTGCGGCGGGGGGAGGGAGGGAGAGAGAGAGTTTATGAATGAATATTATTCGCCAGCTAGGCTCCGGGTTGTGGTTTTGGGGGTGGGGAATGGGACGGGGGGTTGGGGGTGTGTGTCATTGGTAACTTTCTTACCGGCTCCTCGAAGCGCTGAATTAGGGCAAAATTCCCGCCGCCTGTCCGAATCAAAGATCGTGTGCTTTTTGGGAGTGTTCGGAGAGCGTGCCGTGTCGCGTTTCGCCGCCGGGGGCGGGGAAGGAGCACGCGCTTTTGTTTTAACGCGGTGGGAAAGGCGTGAATCCTCGCTGTGGTCCGGGATCTCCTGACCTCTCCCCTGCACCCCCCCCCCCCAGGGGAATGGCCCCCTCCCTGGAGGAATGGCCCCCTTTCGCCACCCCCTCCCATCTTTACCCCCAGCGTCAAGGAATACCGCAACTGAAGGGAGGCCATTCAGCCCCTCGAGCTTGTTCCACCCATTCAGTGAGATCACGGGCTGGTCTGTATCTTAACTCCATCCCACTTGTCTTCCGTAACCCTTAACACCCTTACCGTCAATCTCCAATTAACGCCCCCCCCCCCCTCCCCCCCTCTCTCAGCCTGGCCAGCTTATTTTGGGAGGGGTTCCAGATTCCGACCACCCTTTGTGTGAAGAAGTGCTCCCTGACATCACCCCCGAACAGCCTGGTTCTAATTTTAAGGTGACTCCGCCCCCCCCCCCTTGTTTCTGGACTCCCACCGTCAGAGGAAACGGTTTCTCTCGCGCTCCCCACCCCCCCCCCTCGAATCCTTTGATCCTAAACACTCCGATTAGGTCGCCCCCTTGCTGCACTCGAGGGAATCTCAGCCCAGTCCGTCCTCGTGATTTGACCCTTGGAAACCTTCCGCAGGTCGTGGGGACTGATTACCCCCCCCCCCCCCCCGCTGCTGTCTCCGCGCTGACCCCGTGACCACCTCTTGTCTGTACGGCACAGTGCCACAGCAGGCGGGGAGGTTACCCGGCCAGGGCTATGGGCCACCCTCGGGGACTGTGTGCGCCATTTGCATTGTGTTGAATGGACGCCACAGTGACTCCCCACCACCGGAGGAAGGTGGCCGGATCGTGAGGGGGGGGAGGGGCGGGGGAGATGAAGCGGGGGGGGGGGGGGGGGGAGATGAAGTGGGGGAGGGGCGGGGGGAGGGAGATGAAGAGGGGGGGGGAGATGAGGGGCGGGGGGGGAGTGGCGGGTGGGGGGGAGATGAAGAGGGGGGAGGGGCGGGGGGAGATGAAGAGGGGGGAGGGGCGGGGGGGGAGATGAAGAGGGAGGAGGGGTGGGGGGGGAGATGAAGAGGGGGGAGGGGTGGGGGGGGAGATGAAGAGGGGGGAGGGGTGGGGGGGGAGATGAAGAGGGGGGAGGGGCGGGGGGGGAGATGAAGAGGGAGGAGGGGTGGGGGGGGAGATGAAGAGGGGGGAGGGGTGGGGGGGGAGATGAAGAGGGGGGGAGGGGTGGGGGGGGAGATGAAGAGGGGGGAGGGGCGGGGGGAGATGAAGAGGGGGGAGGGGCGGGGGGGGAGATGAAGAGGGAGGAGGGGTGGGGGGGGAGATGAAGAGGGAGGAGGGGTGGGGGGGGAGATGAAGAGGGGGGGAGGGGTGGGGGGGGAGATGAAGAGGGGGGGAGGGGTGGGGGGGGAGATGAAGAGGGGGGAGGGGTGGGGGGGGAGATGAAGAGGGGGGAGGGGTGGGGGGGGAGATGAAGAGGGGGGAGGGGTGGGGGGGGAGATGAAGAGGGGGGGGAGATGAAGAGGGGGGGGAGGGGCTGGGGGGTGGGGGATGAAAAGGGGGGGGAACGGAGCAGTGCTCCCCAGCAAGCTGCGTGGCTGCTCATCAATCGCGAGACCCCCCCCCCCGCTCCCCCCTCCAGTTTGCTCACCAGCCGCCGGAAGTGATACGGCGCGGACCAATCCAAAGGACCCGATCAGGGAACCACAAAATTGGAGGGGGGGCGTTGTGGGCGGAGACTCGAGGAGACGCCTCCTTCTTGACTGTGTGCCCTGGGATTCCTGGGGCTCGGGGGGGGGTGATGGTACGGGACGGGGGCGAGCTGGGCGGAGTCAGCCACGGCCGCTCGGTGTTGGTGCCGGTGAGGTGGAACGGGATCCCAGTGGGGGGGGGAGGGGGGGGGTGAAACACTTGCCGGCGACGGAGGACAAAGAGCATACGAAAATGGCTGATCTGATCCTGGCCTCGGCTCCACTTCTCCGCCCGCTCCCCGTAACCCTTATCGTTCAGAATCGTAGAAATTCACAGCGCATAGGGAGGCCATTTCGGCCCATCGTGTCCGCGCCGGCCGACAAAGAGCCACCCAGCCTAATCCCACTTCCCAGCTCTCGGTCCGTAGCCCTGCAGGTTACGGCACTTCAGGCGCACATCCAGGTACTTTTTAAATGTGGTGAGGGTTTCTGCCTCTAACACCCTTTCAGGCCGTGAGTTCCAGACCCCCACCACCCTCTGGGTGAAGACATTTCCCCTCAAATCCCCTCTAAACCTCCCCCCAATTACTTTCAATCTATGGCCCTCTGGTTATTGACCCCTCTGTCAAAGAGCCGAAATCTCTCTCTCGTCGAATCCGCCCAGCTCAGTTTCCCGTCCCTGCAACCACGGGTCACCCCGAGAGGCTGGCGTGTGGGACCTGCGCTGGGAGACTCCGAGGGTGGGGGCAGTGAGGGGGGAGATGGTGTGGGGTGGGTGAGGAGGGTGTGGGGGTGGGGGGGGGGTGTTTGTTGGGGGGGGGGGCTTGTGGGTGGGGGGGGGTTGTTTGTAGGTGGGTGGGGGGGGGGTTGTTTGTAGGTGGGCGGGGGGGCTTGTGGGTGGGGGGGGGGGTGATTGTAGGTGGGGGGGTGGTGTGGGGTGGGTGAGGAGGGGGGGGTGTTTGTGGGGGGGGGGGCTTGTGGGTGGGGGGGGTGTTTGTAGGTGGGCGGGGTGGCTTGTGGGTGGGGGGGGTGATTGTGGGCGGGGGGGGCTTGTGGGTGGGGGGGGTGATTGTGGGCGGGGGGCTTGTGGGTGGGGGGATGTGATTGTGGGCGGGGGGCTTGTGGGTGGGGGGGGAGGTGATTGTAGGTGGGGGGCTTGTGGGTGGGGGGGGGGGGTGTGTGTGTGGAGGGGGCTTGCGGGTGAGGGAGGCGGAGGGGAAGGTGGGGAGGGGGCACCTCATCAACAAGGTGACGACAGAGCCCCAGTGCTGCGTGAGGCCGCCTTTTGTCACGCTTGCCCTTTTCCACGGGCCTCTGGGGTGGGGTGTTGGGGGAAGGTGCGAGAGCTGCCGTCTGGTTAGGCCGGCGCCGGGCTGAAGTATCTCCGGCTCGCGGCTGCACGCTACTTCCTGGGGCGTTGCTGGTGGGGGGAGTGGGGGCAGGAACAGATCCAGGGATTCTCCACCTCCACCCCACAGACCCAGGATGGGAAATTCAGGCCCCCTCCCCCCTCCCGAGCCCAGACAGGCACAGTACCCTGGGCGGTGTGGGGTGGGGGGAGATAGATTACTCTCTCCATCACGGCTGTTGGTCTCTGCTGATAGTTAACCATCTCCCCAGCCCCCCCCCCCCCCCTTTAACCTGACACACCCACCTAAGTCTTAGAGCTAGAAATTTGGCTTGGAGGGTCCCTAAGGCGCGAATGTCGAACGGTTGCTCAATTTAGCGCTGGAAAATGTTCAGCGACGGCACAATTCCGTGGTTGCGCCCTGATTGTGGGGCGGAGCGGGGCACGAGGGGAGGAAGTTGCACACCTCTCTCAGGGGCGCTAGGCCGGGTGAGCAGCAATAGAGCTTCGTGGTGCCCGCCTGCACCCTCCCTGCCAAAAAAAAACACTCCGAATAAAGAACACTAACACAGTCCCGATACATTACTCGCCCCAAATAAAGTTAAATCGCAAAAAAAATATATATATATCACTCGCACATCCCTCTCGCAGCCGCCCCTTCCCGTAGCGCCCCGTGACAGCTCTGCACGCCAGCGTTCTCTGGCGGGGTCACTAGGGGGCGCTACTGTTGCGGCGCAAAACCGAATATTGCAGCCGTGTCGATACCGGAGTGGGTGTCTCAAACCTGGCGCGGCGCTCCCCGGCGATGCCCCTCGGTACCGGCACGCCCAAATTGCCGAGTGTCGGCACCGGATGCCGACGCTCGCGGCTGCAGACCCTTTAGCGCCTCTGTATCGCGCCCCACCCTCCCGCAGTTTAACCAGCTCGCAGATCAGTTCCCCGTCTCCTGCAGAGTCCGCTGCTCGCGGCTGGCTTGGCACTCGGGGTGCTGCGGTTGGCCTCAGTACCGTTGACTGCCACGCGGAGCGGAGGAGGGGGCGGGAGGAGTCGGCTTGGGGCGGCTCTCTCCGGTGCTCAGTGCCAGGTCATTGGGTGGGGGGGAGTGGGGATGGGACCGAGCATAAGAAACGTAGGCCATTCGGCCCCTCGAGCCTGCTCCGCCATTCAATACGATCACGGCCGATCTGATCATGGGCTCAGCTCCACTTCCCCGCCCGCTCCCCATAACCCTCGACTCCCTCGTCGCTCAAAAATCTGTCTCCGCCTCAAATATATTCAATGGCCCAGCCCTCCACAGCTCTCTGGGGCAGAGAGTTCCACAGATTCACGACCCTCCGAGAGAAGCAATTCCTCCTCCATCTCCGCCTTTAAATGGGCCGCCCCTCGCCCTGCAGCGACACCATATCTGCAGGCTCGCGCGCCACGGTCGGGCACTCGCGAGAGGGAAGGACCCGTGGAACGGGAGCCCAGGGCTGAAGCACGTCCAGGCCGTGGAGGAGGAGAACGACTTCCTGTCGTTGAGATTTTTGTAAAACGGACACCCAGCCAAGCTCTGCGACCCCCGACCTCTCAGACACTCGAGCCGATTGTGATCGCTGAGGCGGGGGAGCGAGTTGAGATCTGAACAATTGCTGTAATATCCAGATTTTATGACCGTCTCGCAGCACCCCAGTGTGAAGAATTATTTAGAACTGTATAGACTCGCTTGTTTCCCAGCTTAATGTCCAGTGGCAGGGGAACATTGAAACCCAGACATGACTGTGTGCGACAATAAGCTCTTAACCAGCTCAGGGCATTAAAATCAGACGCAAGGGACGCTATACGGACACATTAGTCGCAGGCCAACTGTGACGTCTGCGTTCCAGAATCCTTCCCCCCCTCCCACCGCGGCATCCAACTCTTGCACAGTCGCGGGCTGTGTCTTTTTGCCACCACTGCCCCCTCCAGCG
Source organism: Pristiophorus japonicus (assembly GCF_044704955.1). Taxonomy (NCBI): domain Eukaryota; kingdom Metazoa; phylum Chordata; class Chondrichthyes; family Pristiophoridae; genus Pristiophorus; species Pristiophorus japonicus. The sequence continues at coordinate 89,355,928 of NC_091996.1, read as the reverse complement.
TCTCTCCCGTTTGTACTACGCTGGCATCGCTCAGTGGGCAGCACCTTGCCACCCCCCCCCCCGCCCGCCCCCTTCAGAGCCAGTGGGGTCACGGGTTCGAACCCCCAGTCCCGGAGACTTGAGCCCGTAATCCAGCGCAGTGTCGAGGGAGCGCCGCACTGCCGGAGGTGCCGTCTTTCACGCGAGGCGTTAAACCGAGGCCCCGTCTGCCCCCTCGGGCCGACGTAAAAGATCCCACGGCCACTATCGGAAGCCGAGCAGAGGGAGTTCTCCTTGGGGCTGATATTTATCCCTCAATCGACAGATTATAAGGAATAGGAGCAGGAGTCGGCCATTCGGCCCCTCGAGCCTGCTCCGCCATTCAATAAGATCAGGGCTGATCTGATCATGGACTCAGCTCCACTTCCCCGCCCGCTCCCCATAACCCTTCACTCCCTTATCGCTCAAAAATCTGTCCATCTCCACCTTAAATATATTCAATGACCCAGCCTCCACAGCTCTCTGGGGCAGAGAATTCCACAGATTTACAACCCTCTGAGAGAAGAAATTCCTCCTCGTCTCAGTTTTAAATGGGCGGCCCCTTATTATTAAACTATGCCCCCTAGTTCTAGATTCCCCCACGAGGGGAAACATCCTCTCTGCATCTACCCTGTCGAGCCCCCTCAGAATCTTATACGTTTCAACGAGATCACCTCTCATTCTTCTAAACTCCCAATGAGTACAGGCCCAACCTGCTCAACCTTTCTTCATAAGGCAACCCTTTCATCTCGGGAATCAACCGGGTGAACCTTCTCTGAACTGCCTCAGGTTTTATCTGATTTTCGAGAGGGAGGGGGCGGGGGGGCTAAATTTTCACCCCTCCTCACCCCAGGCAGAGATTTGTGCGCCTCTTAACCTTCTGTAAACTTACTGCAAACTTTTGAAAGATAACTTTATAAAAAAAACGGTAATTTGGCTGAGAATCTGAAATGTCTGACTCCCACAGGAAGAAAGACTTGCATTTATATAGCGCCTTTCACGACCACCGGCCGTCTCAAAGCGCTTTCCAGCCGATGAAGTACTTTTGGAGTGTAGTCACTGTTGTAATGTGGGAAATGTGGCAGGCAGTTTGCGCACAGCAAGCTCCCACACACAGCAATGTGATAATGACCCAGGTAGTCTTTTTTTGTTAATGTTATGTTGATTGAGGGATAAATATTGGCCCCAGGACACCGGGGAGAAGTCCCCTGCTCTTACGGGACAAGTTAAGGAACAGGGCCTAGGCCTGAGGGGGGTTACAGGGTGGGGCGTACACCTGAGGGGGGTACAGGGCGGGGCCTACACCCGAGGGGGGGGTTACAGGGCGGAGCCTACACCAGAGGGGGGTACAGGTCGGGGCCTACACCTGAGGGGGGGATACAGGGCGGGGCCTACACCCAAGGGGGGGTACAGGGCGGAGCATACACGAGAGGGGGGGGTACAGGGCGGGGCCTGCACCCGAGGGGCGGTACGGAGTGACCGCCGCGATGACGTCATCATGACGCCGCGTCACCATGGCTCTCCCCTTCACTTAAAGGGGCAAGCCTTTGCCACCAGGGAGTGTTTCGGCCGGGCCAGCAGCCTGGTACCCAAGCGGGGAGGTGTCGCTCTGCCTGTTGGCGGCCAGGCCGAACCGGGGGGGTGGGGCATAATTGCCGGCCCGACATAGCAGTCGGCAGACCCCAAAAAAAAAATATGGCGGCGGTGCGCCCGCCCCTTTAAGGGAAACCGCACAACCGCTGCAGAAGGCCGCATCCTCACCGGATCACCGGGGAAAATAAACGGTTTGGGCAATTGGCCGGACGGGAGGAAGATTTTCCGAGTGGAATGTTGCCGTCGGAGGGGGTGAGCAGATCGGCGGTGCGCACGGTGATGATGCGTTTACCGTGGATCGGCGGAGCGGAGCGGTAAAGGGGTGGGGCGATCGGGGCACTGCCGGGAAACCTCCGGCTGGGCAATTGGACGACCGGCGTCCTCCCACCAAAGGTCAGCGGCCACACCACTCCCGATTTCCGGGGGTACCGGGCCTTGAGGCGAGGGGCAGTTTCGGCTCCCCCCCGGCGCTCTCGGCACGGGTGGGCCATTCTCACAGCCGCAGTCCCACAGAGATGGTCCGTGGCCGCAGGCCGTGTGCCTCGGTTATTTACTGAAGAAAGGCTGACTGCCGATTGGTGTGTGGGGGGGGGGGGCTCCCAGGCCACTGCCACAATGCTCAAACATTAGATGGGTCTCTTTTCTGATCTTGTTCTGCAGGGGTGTATCCCCCACCCCACCAACTGATACTCCGAGATTTGCTCGCTTGGGACGAGGTGGTCTCCCTTTGCATCGACAACGGGGCTCATCAGAATCATAGAAACATTACCCCACGCAAGGAGGCCATTCGGCCCATCGTGTCTGCGCCGGCCGACAAAGAGCCACCCGGCCTAATCCCACTTTCCCGCTCTCGGTCCGTAGCCCTGCAGGTTACGGCACTTCAGGCGCACATCCAGGTACTTTTTAAATGCGGTGAGGGTTTCTGCCTCTACCACCCTTTCAGGCAGTGAGTTCCGCCCCAGACCCCCACCTCCCTCTGGGTGAAGACATTTCCCCTCAAATCCCCTCTAAACCTTCCACCACTCTAAATCTCTGCCCCCTGGTTGTTGACCCCGCTGCTAAGGGAAATAGGTCCTTCCCTTCCACTCTATCCAGGCCCCTCATCATTTTATACACCTCAATAAGGTCTCCCCTCAGCCTCCTCTGTCTCAAAAGAAAACAACCCCAGCCTATCCAATCTTTCCTCATCGCTAAAATTCTCCAGTCCAGGCAACATCCTGGTAAATCTCCTCTGTACCCTCTCCAGTGCAATCACATCTTTCCTGCAGTGCGGTGACCAGAACTGCACGCAGTACTCCAGCTGTAGCCCAACCAGTCTTTGATGCAGTTCAAGCATAACCCTCCTTGCCTCTTGTATTCTATGCCTCGGCCAATAAAGGCAAGCATTTTGAGTGCTCTCGCTTTAGATTTTAAAACGAATAATAATGTGGCGTTCTCGAAGTGTTTGCGGCGTGTTCTGCTCCGACCCATCTCCTGCCCTCCCTCACACCCGCACAATGTCGATATTGCAACTTAATGTACGCCTTGAGGCTTGGAAAGCTGGGGGCGCCCTTCTGTACTGTCGTTCCCGTGTATCCCGGTGCTGCCAGAGGCAATGCCGGTATTTTTAAGCCGTTGCTGACATTTAAACCATGTGACGTGATATTAAAGAGAAACATGAATGATTTAGTGATTCCTCAAAATAAATTAATTATTGGTTAATGTATTGTCATTTTATTATTCCTCCCCCAGGCTCCCACCTTTAGTGATCAGTGTTTGTACTTGTCAACATGGAGCCATTCTGCCAGAGAATGGAACTCCTCCTTTCGTATGGGCAGAGCAAATCAAACGTCAATATTTATGCTTGTGGTGTAACAGGGTGCTTATCCTGTAGGCTGCCTGTGAATTCCCTCTGCGGGCAGTGCCCGATGATGTGTCCAGGCTCTGATTAGGAGCTCCACCGTTGCATGATAAGAAATAGGAGCAGGAGTCGGCCATTCGGCCCCTCGAGCCTGCTCCGCCATTCAATAAGACCATGGCTGATCTGATCATGGACTCAGCTCCACTTCCCCGCCCGCTCCCCATAACCCTCAACTCCCTTATCGCTCAGAAATCTGTCTGTCGCCGCCTTGAATATGTTCAATGACCCAGCCTCCACAGCTCTCTGCAGAGAATTCCACAGATTTGCGACCCTCTGAGAGAAGAAATTCCTCCTCGTCTCAGTTTTAAATGGGCGACCTCTGATTCTGAGACGATGCCCCCTAATTCTAGATTCCCCCCACGAGGGGAAACACCCTCTCTGCATCTACCCTGTCAAGCCCCCTCAGAATCTTATACGTTTCAATAAGATCACCTCTCAGTCTTCTAAACTTAAATGAGTCTCTGCTCAACCTTTCTTCATAAGACAACCCCGTCATCTCCGGTGAGGAAGGCTTTAATCTTGCACCTATGGAGAAGGTGACAGCATCGACCGTAAGCGGTTCTGAGGCGGTTTGATGGTTGTCCGCTGTTTGCGAGGAAGGTTTGATCCTTCAGGTTGTACTGTGGGCTCCTCTATAAGGATCCTTTCCGTATGTCACGGTCCTTCCAAGCATTGGGCCCTCGGTCGTCAAGGCTGAGGGGAGATCACTGCATCATCATCATCATAGGCAGACCCTCGGAATCGAGGAAGATTTGCTTCCACTCTAAAAAGTGAGTTCTCAGGTGACTGAACAGTCCAATACGGGAATTACAGTCTCTGTCACAGGTGGGACAGACAGTGGTTGAGGGAAGGGGAGGGTGGGACTGGTTTGCCGCACGCTCCTTCCGCTGCCTGCGCTTGCTTTCTGCACGCTCTCGGCGACGAGACTCGAGGTGCTCAGCGCCCTCCCGGATGCACTTCCTCCACTTGGGGCGGACTGGTCTTTGGCCAGAGACCCCCAGGTGTCGGTGGGGATGTTGCACTTTGTCAGGGAGGCTTTGAGGGTGTCCTTGAAATTTTCCTCTGTCCACCTGGGGCTCGCTTGCCGTGAAGGAGTTCCGAGTAGAGCGCTTGCTTTGGGAGCCTCGTGTCGAGGCATGCGGACAATGTGTCCCGCCCAGCGGAGCTGGTCGAGTGTGGTCAGTGCTTCGATGCTGAGGATGTTGGCTTGATCGAGGGCTTCGGCGAGGGTCCAAAACGGCCTTCTAGATTTGAGACGGGGTTGGTGGTGGGTTGTTCAAGTCGGCCTGGATTGGCATGCCTTTGCTGGGGTAGCGGGTGTATTCTCCGGAGACGGCGTATTCGCGGTGCGATGTTTGCAAGCACGGGCAGCCACGGTGTTGGTGTCGATAAAAACGTCCCGGTGATAATTCCCATAGTCATCATCATAATAGGCGGTCCCACGAACGAGGATGACTTGCTTCCATATGAGTTCACAGATGTTTCAATGAAGGACCCGATGTTCCAGTCCTGAACTCCAATTGAAGGGGGTGGAAAATGCCTGTGGGTGGATTTTTTTAACGTGGGGTGGCCGTTGCACACCAGCCACCACACGGGGCTTGACAGAGCGAGGTCTTGGTCCAGTGGCAAGGGTTGACCAGGACGACTGGAGACCAGCTCTGCTGCACGGACCCAGTGCGCGCACATATCGCACAGTGTGGGCTGGGCCTGTGCTGCCCCCGGGCCCTCGCCTCTTCTGGGCCCCCGTACCCTCATTCGCCGCACCTCCGCCCACGATGTTCCAGGGCCCAGCGCTCCAGCTCTATTTGTAGCCCCGGCCTGCGGTGGTGTTCTCTCACAGGTCGGGCTGGCCCATAGTAGCGTTCAGCTGGACATCAAGGGATTTGACATGCGGACTTGATACCAGTACCGGCGAGCTGGGGAATGGAACTGAGGGCCAGCGTCTGTCGAGCGGGGAGGAGAGTTCCATTTGCCTCCGCGATTCCACAAGTAGAGCAGGAGGAGTGAAACCGACTGTGCCCAGATCACCACACCAGCACCAATGTCCTCAGACGCAACTTGTGTCTATACAGCGTCTTCAACATCGTAAAACATCCCAGAGGAGCATCAGAGGAGCGTCATCCAACAAAATTTGACACCGAGACACAACAGGAGATATTAGCGCAGGTGACCAAAAGCTTGATCAAAGAGGTCGGTTTTAAGGAACGTCTTAAAGGAGGAGAGAGAGGCGGAGAGGTTTAGGGAGGGAGTTCCAGACGTTGGTGCCCAGGCAAGAATTCATGGTGGAGCGATGGAAATCGGAGATTCTCAAGATTTGGAGGAGTGCTAAGATGATTCGAGATTACAGAGATAGGGAGGGGGCGAGGGCCATGGAGGGATTTGAAAACAAGGATGAGAATCTTGAAATCGAGGCGTTGCTTAACCAGGAGCCAATGTAGGTCAGTGAGCACAGGGGTTGATGGGTGAGTTAGGACACGGGTCAGCGAGCACAGGGGGTGATGGGTGAGAGGGACTCGGTGCGAGTTAGGACACGGGGCAGCGAGCACAGGGGGTGATGGGTGAGCGGGACTCGGTGCGAGTTAGGACACGGGGCAGCGAGCACAGGGGGTGATGGGTGAACGGGTCTCGGTGCGAGTTATGACATGGGGCAGTGAGCACAGGGGGTGATGGGTGAGCGGGACTCGGTGCGAGTTATGACACGGGGCAGTGAGCACAGTGGGTGATGGGTGAGCGGGACTCGGTGCGAGTTATGACACGGGGCAGTGAGCACAGTGGGTGATGGGTGAGCGGGACTCGGTGCGAGTTAGGACATGGGTCAGCGAGCACAGGGGGTGATGGGTGAACGGGACTCGGTGCGAGTTAGGACACGGGGCAGCGAGCACAGGGGGTGATGGGTGAGCGGGACTCAGTGTGAGTTAGGACACGGGGCAGCGAGCACAGGGAGTGATGGGTGAGCGGGACTCGGTGCGAGTTAGGACACGGGGCAGAGAGCACGGGGTGATGGGTGAGCGGGACTCGGTGCGAGTTAGGACACGGGTCAGCGAGCACAGGGGGTGATGGATGAGAGGGACTCGGTGCGAGTTAGGACACGGGGCAGCGAGCACAAGGGGTGATGGGTGAGCGGGACTGGGTGCGAGTTAGGACACGGGGCAGCAAGCACAGGGGGTGATGGGTGAGCGGGACTCGGTGCGAGTTAGGACACGGGGCAGCGAGCACAGGGGGTGATGGGTGAGCGGGACTTGGTGTGAGTTAGGACACGGGGCAGTGAGCACAGGGGGTGATGGGTGAGCGGGACTCGGTGTGAGTTAGGACACGGGGCAGTGAGCACAGGGGGTGATGGGTGAACGGGTCTCGGTGCGAGTTATGACACGGGGCAGTGAGCACAGGAGTGATGGGTGAGCGGGACTCAGTGCGAGTTAGGACACGGGGCAGTGAGCACAGTGGGTGATGGGTGAGCGGGACTCGGTGCGAGTTAGGACACGGGGCAGTGAGCACAGGGGGTGATGGGTGAACGGGTCTCGGTGCGAGTTATGACACGGGGCAGTGAGCACAGTGGGTGATGGGTGAGCGGGACTCGGTGCGAGTTATGACACGGGGCAGTGAGCACAGTGGGTGATGGGTGAGCGGGACTCGGTGCGAGTTAGGACACGGGGCAGCGAGCACAGGGGGTGATGGGTGAGCGGGACTCGGTGCGAGTTAGGACACGGGGCAGTGAGCACAGGGGGTGATGGGTGAGCGGGACTCGGTGCGAGTTAGGACACGGGACAGCGAGCACAGGGGGTGATGGGTGAGCGGGACTCGGTGCGAGTTAGGACATGGGACAGCGAGCACAGGGGGTGATGGGTGAAAGGGTCTCGGTGCGAGTTATGACACGGGGCAGCCGAGTTTTGGATCACCTCTAGTTTACGTAGGGTCGATCATGGGAGGCCGGCCAGGAGTGCGTTGGAGTAGTCAAGTCTAGAGGTAACAAAGGGTTCTCGCCTTCTCTCCCGCAAGTTCTGATATGGGGGGGGGGGGGGCTGCCCGTGGTTGAGTAGCCCCCCTCCCCCACCCCAGCGCTCAGTGACGTTTACTGTACGCGGTTGGGGGGGGTGGGAGTCATGGCATTTCCTGCCACCTCCCCGCCAAGTGTCTGAACGAACGTTGTCATCTAGCCAAGGGGAAACAAAAAACTGTCATTCTTTGGTCCCCAGAGATAGCAAATACAGAATTGCCAGTGCAGGAAAAGATAAGCTGGTTCTTTGGACCTTGCTCTCCGATAGCCCGAGTATCACAACTTCGCTCTTTGTCCGGCCTTCTCTCCTCCCTCGCGCAGCCCCGTAAGCTCCTGGGCCAAAAATACCCGGGAACATTCCTCTCCGCCCCCCATGGACCATGGACAATGGTCCAGGAGATCACACGGACCAAGTGTGATCTGTAAAACCGTTTCCCTGTCGATCCAGCGAGATCCCTGCCCCAATCAGGAGCCGGTGCAGCTCCCTCTTGAAGGCAAGAGTACAGGAGCAAGGATGTCTTACTACAGTTATACAGGGCCTTGGTGAGGCCGCACCTGGAGTATTGTGTGCAGTTTGGGTCTCCTTACCTAAGGAAGGATATACTTGCCAGATCCCGAACTACATCCTGAAGGGTGGAAGATGCCTGTGGGTGGATTTTTTTAACGTGGGTTGGCCGTTGCACACCAGCCACCACACGGGGCTTGACAGAGCGAGGTCTTGGTCCAGTGGCGAGGGTTAACCAGGACGACTGGAGACCTGCTCTGCTGCACGGACCCAGTGCGCGCACATATCGCACAGTGTGGGCTGGGCCCATGCTGCCCCTGGGCCCTCGCCTCTTCTGGGCCCCGAACTCGCGCCTCTCCTGGGCCCCCGATCACGTCCCTCTACAGTCTCTCGCCGCTCCTTCGCCCCGACCTCGCCGCTCCCGCTGTACCTGCCCGCGCTGCAGTCAGCCGTCGCCCTCCTACAGCAGCACGCGCTGCTCCCTGCCGTGGTATGTCGCCGCGCGCTGATCCCTCCAATGGCCCCAGGCCTCCCGCACGCTGCTCTACTAAGAGCCGGGCATTCCTCCCCCTCAGTGTCCCGAGCTGTAATGTATTTGCTTCATGGGTTCTTTGCTTAAGAATTCACAGCAACACGTTGCTATTAAGAACTAGTTGGTTTATTAGCAAAAGGTTTAACAGTCACACGACACATTACCGGTTCATCCACCAGGCTCACAACCACCTGCCCCATCGTGGATCCCCCGAACCCAACTGGCCGGGGTTTTATTGAGTTTTGTGAATGTCACGTGACTGGCTAAGCCCCTCCCAACTCAACAGCTCTACCAACCTTGTGAGCACAGGTGCATAAGTCACAAATAAGAACATTAGAAATAGGAGCAGGAGTCGGCCATTCGGCCTCTCGAGCCTGCTCCGCCATTTAATAAGATCATGGCTGATCCGATCATGGACTCAGCTCCACTTCCTCTTGGTGAAGAAATTTCCCCTCAAATCCCCTCTAAACCTTCTACCAATTCTGTAGTGTCCTTACACCCTGCTATAGAGTCACACGAGGCATGTACTGCAGACAAGATCACTCTGTGACCCAAACCTTTATTCCCAGGACCAAGAAGTGATGACCCTGTGTGGGACCTCCCTTTATATACCTGGATGACCAGGTGAGGAGTATCTCCCACAAGTTCACCCCCTGTGGTCAAGGTGTGCGTTTCTCAGGTGCATACAGTGTACAGTGTTGTTACATAAATGTTACAGTTATGTGAAGGTTACAAACATGATATCACCTCCCCCCCAAAGTCTTTGGGTCAAAGATTGAGTCTGTCAGGCGGTCGACGCTCTCTCGTGGAGCGCCGCAGTCGGGGCTCTGGTTGTTGAGCCTTGGCCTGTGTCTCTGTCCCCTGTGGTGATTCCGGCCTGTCCGGCCTGGCCGCAGGGACTGTGCATGCTGCTGAATGTCCTTGTTGCTCATTCTCTGGCGGTGGTGTGAATACCATCTCATGATCTTCCTCAGGTTCCTCAGTGTCCATGCTGAACCTTTTCTTTACTTGGTCCAGATGTTTGCGGCATATCTGCCCATTGTTAAGTCTGACCACTATGACCCTATTCCCCTCTTTGCCAATTACAGTACCCTCAAGCCACTTGGGTCCCAAAGCATGATTGAGAACGAATACAGGGTCATCGATTTCTATCCATCTCCCCACTGAGTTGCGATCATGGCACTTAATTTAGGACTGGCGCTTACCCTCAACAATGTCTGACAGGGCTGGATGAATGAGGGACAGCCGAGTTTTAAGTGTGCGTATCATGAGTAGTTCCGCGGGCGGGACTCCCGTGAGCGAATGCAGGCGAGACCTATAGGCCAGCAGGAGGTGCGATAAGCGGCATTGAAGGGAAGGCCCTTGAATCCGGAGCATGCCATGTTTTATGATTTGGACTGCACGTTCCGCCTGGCCATTAGAAGCCGGCTTGAACGGTGCTGTCCTGACATGTTTGATGCCATTACCCGACATAAACTCCTGGAATTCGTAGCTAGTGAAACACGGGCTATTGTCGCTAACCAGGATGTCCGGCAAGCCGTGGGTCGCAAAGACCGTACGCAGACTCTCCACAGTGGTGGATGTTGTGCACGAATTCAATATGATGCACTTGATCCATTTCGAGTACGCATCAACGACAATGAGGAACATTTTTCCCATGAACGGCCCGCGTAGGCTACGTGAATACGTGACCATGGCCTGGTGGGCCAGGGCCACGGGCTGAGGGGGCCTCCCTGGGGGCATTTCCCAGCTGGGCACACGTCATGCACCTGCGAACACAGTGTTCCAGGTCTGAGTCAATTCCCGGCCACCACACATGTGACCGGGCAATGGCCTTCATTAGCACGATGCCTGGGTGCTCGCTGTGGAGTTCCCTGATGAATGCCTCCCTGCCCTTCTGGGGCATAACTACCTGGTTGCCCCATAGCAGGCAGTCAGCTTGGATGGAGAGCTCATCCATCCTTCTGTGAAACGGTCTGAGCTCCTCGGGGCATGCTCCGTGTGCGGGCGCCCAATCCCCAGTCAGGACACATTTCTTTATCAGGGATAGGAGGGGGTCCCTGTTGGTCCAGATTTTGATCTGGCGGTCTGTGATGGGGGAACCTGCAGTGTCGAAAGCCTCAATGACCATGACCATCTCCGCGCTTTGCTCCGACACCCCCTCAGTGGTCGCCAGTGGGAGCCTGCTGAGCGCGTCAGCGCAATTTTCGGTGCCTGGCCAGTGCCGGATGGAGTAGTCATACGCAGCCAGCGTGAGAACCCATCGCTGTATGCGAGCTGACGCATTGGCATTGACAGCCTTGCTGTCTGACAACAGGGATGTTAACGGCTTGTGGTCCGTTTCTAACTCGAACCTTCTGCCAAAAAGGTACTGGTGCATCTTTCTCACCCCGTAGACACGTGCAAGTGCTTCCTTTTCAACCATCCCATATCCCCGTTCTGCCTGGGAGAGCGACCTGGGGGCTGGGGGCATAAGCCACAGGTTGGAGTTGGCCCTCATCATTACTCTGCTGCAACACGCACCCAACCCCATAGGACGATGCATCACATGTCAAAAACAATTTCTTACAGGGGTCATACAGGGTCAATAACTTATTAGAACAAAGCAGGTTCCGCGCCCGATTGAAAGCCCGTTCCTGACAGTCCTCCCAAAACCATTCGCAACCCTTACACAGGAGCACGTGTAGCGACTCCAACAATGTGCTTCAGTTCGGCACAAAGTTCCCGAAATAGTTCAATAGTCCCAGAAATGAACGCAACTCCGATGTGTTGCCGGGCCTGGGCGCGCGACGGATCGCCTCCGTTTTGGATTCGGTGGGCCGGATCCCGTCTGCGGCAACCCTCCTGCCCAAAAACTCGACCTCTGGGGCCAAAAACACACACTTGGACTTCTATAGTCGCAGGCCTACCCGGTCCAGTCGGCGTAACACCTCCTCCAGGTTGTGGAGGTGTTCCTCGGTCTCTCGACCCGTGATAAGGATGTCATCTTGGAATACGATTGTTTCCAGGAATGGATTTAAGCAAGCTTTCCATGTTCCTCTGGAAGATAGCGGCTGCTGAACGAATGCCAAACGGACACCTGTTGTAGACAAACAGCCCCTTGTGCGTAGTGATGGTGGTCAGAAGCTTGGATTCTTCAGCCAGTTCCATGTAGGCTGAAGTGAGGTCCAACTTGGTGAACAGCTTGCCACCTGCCAGCGTGGCAAACAGATCCTCCGCTCTAGGAAGCGGGTATTGGTCCTGTAGTGATGGTGGCCTTGTAGTCGCCACAGATCCTGACCGAGCCATCCGCTTTAAGGACAGGAGCGATGGGGCTTGCCCAGTCACTGAATTCAACAGGCGAAATTATGCCCTCTCTTAGCAGCCTGTCCAACTCACTCTCAATTTTCTCACGCATCACATACGGCACGGCTCTGGCTTTGTGGTGCACTGGTCTGGCGTCCGGGGTGATACGTATCACTACTTTGGTGCCCTTAAAAGCCCCGACACCTGGTTGAAAAAGTGACTCGAATTTCTGTAGGACCTGTGAGCATGAACTTCGCTCCACAGATGAAATGGCGTGCACATCCCCCTATTTCCAGTTCATCTCGGCTAACCAGCTCCTTCCCAAGAGTGCGGGACCATTCCCCGGGACAATCCAGAGTGGCAGCCTGTTCTCTGACCCATTGTGTGTGACCACCAAGTTTGCACTGCCTAACACTGGGATGATCTCTCTGGTGTACGTCTGTAGCTGCGTGTCAATGCGTTCCAGTTTGGGCCTGTTAGCTTTGAGTGGCCATAGTTTTTCAAATTGTTGGGCACTCATAAGTGACTGGCTGGCTCTTGTGTCCAGCTCCATGCGTACCGGGATGCCATTTAATAGGACTTTCATCATCTTAGGTGGCGTTTTGGTATATGAGCTGTGGATGTCTGCCATATGAACCCGCTGGACTTTAGCGTCCATAGCTTTGCCCCAAGCATCAACCTGCCTTGCAGACCCCTCATCTGGTTCCTCCGCCTCGTAGACTAGCCTCGCTACAGGCTTTCTGCACATCCTGGCCAAATGTCCACTAAAGTTACAATTTCTACAGATAAATTGTTGAAACCTACAGGTTTTCGCAGCATGTCTGCCCCCGCACCTCCAGCATGAGCTGAGATTGTTGTGAACAAAGGAACTGTTACCAGGCATTCCTCTCTGATTGTCTCTTTGATTACTCCTGAGCACTCTGTTGGTGAGTGTCAATGGTCCCATCTCGAGACGCATTTTTCCTTGTGATGGCGTGAATTGCTGATCCCCCTGCCATTGTCTCTGTTGCTGGCCCACCCTGGAGTCTGTTGCTGCCTGGGCGGTGTCAAATTGCCCTTGCCTGCCTGCGGGGTTCTGAGTCGCGTTTACAATGTTAACTCCCTGGTCCATCGCCACGTTGGAACCAGGGCTGCGCGCGTAAATTATCTTGGTCTCCTCTTCCCCTGCCATGAAGATCTGAGCTATCAACGCCGCCCTTTCCAAAGTCAAGTCCTTGGTCTCAATAAGCTTCCTGAAAATCCCGGCATGGCCAATGCCCTCAATGAAGAAATCCCTTAACATCTCCCTCCTGCAGGTGTCTGTGAACTTACAGAGGCTGGCCAAACGCCGAAGGTCCGCAACGAAGTCCGGTATGCTTTGTCCCTCCCGACACCGGTGTGTATAGAACCGGTGCCGGGCCATGTGTATACTGCTCGCCGGTTTGAGGTGCTCACCGATTAGTGTGCTGAGCTCTTCAAAGGACTTGTCCGCCGGCTTCTCGGGGGCGAGCAGGTCTTTCATCAGCGCGTACGTCTTGGATCCACAGCTGGTCAGTAGGTGCGCCCTCCGCTTGTCAGCCGCTTCCTCTCCCAGCCAGTCCTTCATGACAAAGCTCTGCTGGAGCCTCTCAACGAAATTATCCCAGTCCTCACCAACACAGTACTGTTCCTCTGTGCTACCGGTGGCCATCCTCGTGGGTCGTTTCTCGTCGCCAAATGTAGTGTCCGTACACCCTGCTATAGAATCACACGAGGCATGTACTGCAGACAAGGTCACTGTGTGACCTGAACCTTTATTCCCAGGACCAAGAAGTGATGACCCTCCATGGAACCTCCCTTTGTATACCTGGATGACCAGGTGAGGAGTGTCTCCCACAAGTTCACCCCCTGTGGTCAAGGTGTGCATTACTCAGGTGTATACAGTGTACAGTGTTATTACATAAAGGTTACAGTTATGTGAAGGTTACATACATGACAAATTCCATTAAATCTTTGCCCCCTGGTTGTTGACCCCTCTGCTAAGGGAAACAGGTCCTTCCTATCCACTCTATCCACGCCCCTCATAATTTTATACACCTCAAATCAGGTCTCCCCTCAGCCTCCTCTGTTCCAAAGAAAACAACCCCAGCCTATCCAATCTTTCCTCATCGCTAAAGTTCTCCAGTCCAGGCAACATCCTGGTAAATCTCCTCTGTACCTTCTCTAGTGCAATCACATCTTTCCTGTAATGTGGTGACCAGAACTGCACGCAGTACTCCAGCTGTAGCCCAACCAGTGTTTTATACAGTTCAAGCATAACCTCCCTGCTCTTGTATTCTATGCCTCGGCCAATAAAGGCAAGTATTCCGTATGCCTTCTTTACCACCTGATCTACCTGTCCTGCGAAGCTGGTTTCCATCGGTCTGGATTGTATTTGCTGGTCGGTAGGTGAGGGATATAGGCGCTGGCAAATGGGACACCCGTTCGTTCGACATCGGGTGCTCCCAGGCCAGATACATTGCCGTTAGATTCACAATGAAGCTCCTCCTACACTGCCCCCAACATATGCCTGAACCCCAGTTCGCCAGAAATTCCTCTCTAGACGATTGAAACTAGAAACCAGGAGATCACCCTGTCTGTATTCGATTCGCTGCGGTACTTACCATTATATCAGCGTCGGCCAACAATAGGTTATCCAATCTAATCCCAATTATCAGCTCTCGGTCCGTAGCCCTGTAGGTTACGGCACTTCAGGTGCACATCCAAGTACTTTTGAAATGTGGTGAGGGTTTCTGCCTCTACCATCCTTTCAGGCCGTGAGTTCCAGACCCCCACCACCCTCTGGGTGAAGAAGCCCCACTCCCCCAGTAGGTAGCACTTGTGCCAGTTTGGAGTCAGAAGATTGTGGGTTCAAGCCCCACCCCAGAGACTTGAGCACATAAATCGAGGCCGACACTCCCAGTGCAGTACTGAGGGAGCACCGCACTGTCGGAGGGGCAGTACTGAGGGAGCGCTGCACTGTCGGAGGGGCAGTGCTGAGGGAGTGCTGCACTGTCGGAGGGGCAGTGCTGAGGGAGCGCTGCACTGTCGGAGGGTCAGTGCTGAGGGAGCGCGGCACTGTCGGAGGGGCAGTACTGAGGGAGCACCGCATTGTCGGAGGGGCAGTACTGAGGGAGCACTGCACTGTCGGAGGGGCAGTACTGAGGGAGCGCCGCACTGTCGGAGGGGCAGTACTGAGGGAGCACTGCACTGTCGGAGGGGCAGTACTGAGGGACCTTGAGTCGGATTACCTCTCGTCCAACTCCTTAACCAGCCTTCCCAACTTCAGCAAACTGCGCCATCTCAGAAGGCTAGTCCTGGATCACAATAAGATTCCTGCTCTGCCCGAGGCGGCGTTCGATGACTTGACCGCGTTGGACAAGCTGAGCATCAGAGGAAACGCAATCCAGGTTATTCCTGAGCGGTTCTTCCACCCTCTCGAGAATCTGAGATACTTGACCCTTTCTGATAACAAAATCCAGGGATTCCCCGACAACTCACTGGACAACTTGGAATACCTGGAACAATTTGATGTCTCAAAGAATGAGCTGAGGACAATCCCCCGAGACTTCTTTGAGAATAACCTTCTGCCTTATGTCTACCTCCACAATAACTCCTGGCACTGTAAGTGTGACACTGTGGAGTATTTGAGAGAATGGATTGAATCAAACGATGGTAACATATACAGAGGTTCTGGGGAGGCTGATTCTGAGAGCGTTGTTTGTCTGAGTCCATCTGCTTGGCGAGGAATTGCGATTATTAATCTCCCGATGGACCTTATCTGTCCGGATGTGACAACAACAGAAATGGTCCCTGAGACACACACCGTTACAGAAAGGGTAGAAGTGACCGCTTTCAACATAGAAACATAGAAAATAGGTGCGGGAGCAGACCATTCAATAAGATCATGGCTGATCATACAACTTCCTGCTTTCTCTCCATACCCCCTGATCCCTTTAACCGTAAGGGCCACATCTAACTCCCTTTTGAATATATCTAACGAACTGGCCTCAACAACTTTCTGTGGTAGAGAATTCCACAGGTTCACAATTCTCTGGGTGAAAAAGGTTTGCTGCTTTTTCTGGCCAATTTATATGCCTCTTCCTTGGATTTAACACTATCCCTAATTTCCCTTGTTAGCCACGGTTGAGCCACCTTCCCCATTTTATTTTTACGCCAGACAGGGATGTACAATTGTTGTAGTTCATCCATGTGATCTTTAAATGTCTGCTATTGCCTATCTAGCGTCAACCCTTTAAGTATCATTCAGCAGTCTATCCTAGCCAGTTCACGTCTCATACCATCGAAGTTACCTTTCTTTAAATTCAGGACCCTAGTCTCTGAATTAACTGTGTCACTCCCCATCTTAATGAAGAATTCTAACATATTATGGTCACTCTTCCCCAAGGGGCCTCGCACGACCAGATTGCTAATTAATCCTCTCTCATTACACAAGACTAAATAATCCTCTCTCATTACACAACAGGCCCTTGTTAATGACATCTCCATCTCTGGGGCTCTGTGGTCCATACAGGGATTTAGGAAAGGTTGGGACCAACTGCAGTCACCGGTCACTTGTGTCTGTCCCCGACTCTCTGCCCCCAGACACTGAGATCCTCTTACTAGACTTCAACTCCCTCAGCTCCATCTCTTTAAGCTGGTTCAAAGCCCTCCCACAGCTCCATGATCTCAGCCTTTCCAACAATCGGATCCAGAACCTTGAGTCGGATTAGCCTCTCCCAATAGAGAAGCTGGACCTCTCGTCCAATTCCTTAACCAGCCTTCCCAACTTCAGCAAACTGCGCCATCTCAGAAGGCTAGTCCTGGATCACAATAAGATTCCTGCTCTGCCCGAGGCGGCGTTCGATGACTTGACCGCGTTGGACAAGCTGAGCATCAGAGGAAACGCAATCCAGGTTATTCCTGAGCGGGTCTTCCACTCTCTCGAGAATCTGAGATACTTGACCCTTTCTGATAACAAAATCCAGGGATTCCCTGACAACTCACTGGACAACTTGGAATACCTGGAACAATTTGATGTCTCAAAGAATGAGCTGAGGACAATCCCCCGAGACTTCTTTGAGAATAACCTTCTGCCTTATGTCTACCTCCACAATAACTCCTGGCACTGTAAGTGTGACACTGTGGAGTATTTGAGAGAATGGATTGAATCAAACGATGGTAACATATACAGAGGTTCTGGGGAGGCTGATTCTGAGAGTGTTGTTTGTCTGAGTCCATCTGCTTGGCGAGGAATTGTGATTATTAATCTCCCGCTGGACCTTATCTGTCCGGATGTGACAACAACAGAATTGGTCCCTGAGACACACACCGTTACACAAAGGGTAGAAGTGACCGCTTTCAACAGGTTAAGGACATCTCCACCTCTGGTGTTCTGTGCTCCATACAGAGATTTAGGAAAAGTTGGGACCAACTGCAGTCACCGGTCACTTGTGTCTGTCCCCGACTCTCTGCCCCCAGACACTGAGATCCTCTTACTAGACTTCAACTCCCTCAGCTCCATCTCTTTAAGCTGGTTCAAAGCCCTCCCACAGCTCCATGATCTCAGCCTTTCCAACAACTGGATCCAGAACCTTGAGTCGGATTAGCCTCTCCCAATAGAGAAGCTGGACCTCTCGTCCAAATCCTTAACCAGCCTTCTCAACTTCAGCAAACTCCGCCATCTCAGAAGGCTAGTCCTGGATCACAATAAGATTCCTGCTCTGCCCAAGGGGGCGTTCGATGACTTGACCGCGTTGGACAAGCTGAGCATCAGAGGAAACGCAATCCAGGTTATTCCTGAGCGGGTCTTCCACTCTCTCGAGAATCTGAGATACTTGACCCTTTCTGATAACAAAATCCAGGGATTCCCCGACAACTCACTGGACAACTTGGAGTAGCTGGAAAAATTTGGTGTCTCTAAGAGTGAGCTGTGATCGATCCCCCGAGACTTCTTTGAGTGGAATCCAGTGCTTAACATCTATTTGTCTGATAACCCGTGGCACTGTGATTGTGACAGTCAGTACTTGCATGACTGGATCAAAATGAACGTGGGCAAAGTGCACTGCGGGGGAGATGTTCCTGACGGTACGGATTTTCTTTGTGGAGGCTCCCCTGCTGTGAGTGGAGTGCCTCTCTATTGACCTTGCCGTATCCGAGATGTGCAGACCCAGCACTCTTGACGACGTGACCCTGATATCTATCGGCAGCCTCGAGGTGAGCACCCAGACCGCCCTGCTCTCCATCAGCACCGAAGACACCGCCACCCTTCGGGAGCGGAGGTCCGGCTTGTAAGTGGAAATATAACAAATGGCGACGAGAGTGGGATAATCGGACAACAAAGCTGCAATTTTTGTTGGTGGATGATTCAGCCAACCGACAGACTTTGAGAGCTTCTCTGCACTTGATTAACAGCAACAAATCCAAGCTAAATTACAAACACATTTGTCTGAACGGCCAGAGTCCAAATGGCTCGGTGGATTCCTGTGGCATTGCAGCCAGTGCTGTTTACAACAATAAAGAGCGAACAGGTCACCTGACTAGGTTCCTGATGTTATCAGCCAGCTTACAGCTTGTGTGTGTTTGTGAGTTGTACTGAAAATATAACAAGCAAATGGCGGGTTGTGTAAATGGACATGTGCGGAAGGACGCGCCGATATAAAAAGCTTGCAATGCTTAAAATAAAAGCATGCATACCTCGGGAGCCTCTTATCAACAAGAGCAGACATTGGCGACGAGATTCAACACCGCCTCCAGTGCGCCAGTGCAGCTTTCGGCCTCCCGAGGAAAAGAGTGTTTGAAGACCAGGCCCTCAAATCTGCCACCAAGCTCATGGTCTACAGGGCTGTAGTGATACCCGCCCTCCTGTATGGCTCAGAGACATGGACCATGTACAGTAGACACCTCAAGTCGCTGGGGAAATACCACCAGCGATGTCTCCGCAAGATCCTACAAATCCCCTGGGAGGACAGACGCACCAACGTTAGCGTCCTCGACCAGGCCAACATCCCCAGCATCGAACATGTAAGCAGAGGCAGGGCAGTGGCCCTATTTAGATATTGCTCCTGTACACGTTTCATATTCCCCTGCTGGGCCTGAATGGCCTGCTTCTGTGTTGAAAATATTACCTGATTGCAATACCTGATTCCTATTCTTTTATGCAAATTTCTCTCAATAACAAGTCAAATAAAACAGGCCGGTACATATTCTGTTCTGTATATCGGTACATTAGTGTACATAGCTACTCTGCAAAAATAGCGATGTACACGTTAGGCTAATAAACAATATTACCAGATTGGGCCCGGACTTATTGGAGTTTAGAAGAATGAGAGGTGATCTTATTGAAACGTGTAAGATTCAATAACCAGGGGGCATAGATTTAAAGTAACTGGGGGGAGGTTTAGAGGGGATTTGAGGGAAAATGTCTTCACCCAGAGGGTGGTGGGGGTCTGGGGCAGAACTCACTGCCTGAAAGGGTGGTAGAGGCAGAAACCCTCACCACATTTAAACAGTACTTGGATGTGCACTTGAAGTGCCGTAACCTACAGGGCTACGGACCCAGAGCTGGAGAGTGGGATTAGGCTGGGTGGCTCTGTGTCGGCTGGTGCGGACATGATGGGCCGAATGGCCTCCTCCCGTGCTGTAAATTTCTATGATTCTATGATTCTGAGGTGGCTGGACAGGGTAGATGCAGAGAGGATGTTTCCCCTCGTGGGGGAATCTGGAACTAGGGGACATAGTTTCAGAATAAGGGGTCGCCCATTTAAAACGGAAATGAGGAGGAATTTCTTCTCTCAGATCAGCCATGATCGTATTAAATGGCGGAGCAGGCTCGAGGGGCCGAATGGCCGACTCCTGCTCCTATTTCTTATGTTCTTATGTACACTCCCATTGTATCGTGATCCACACTCTGATACGTCCTTACTACACAGTACAAATGCACACAAGGCTCATGCTTGAGAGAAGGTCAGTCTGTGACCTGTCCTTTATTCCATAGCACTCAAGTGATGAAGGTGGGTGGAGCTTCCCCTTTTATACCTGAAGGCCCAGGTTAGGAATGTCTCCCACAAGTTCACCACCTAGTGGTCAGTGTTCTCACAGTGTACAACTTGTCAGTTTATACATGGGTTACAATGCTGGTTGAATATATGACACAATCTTCTCTTCCAACTTCTTCTCTCCCAGGGCTTTGAAATGGTGGACTCCTCCTCTCTCCCACTCTTCTCTTCCCTCGACAATCTACATGATATCAAACCCAAGTTTGGAATCCTCTAATCACTACTGCTCCACCGCCGCTGAAACCCTCATCCACCCCTTTGTTACCTCTAGACTTGACTATTCCAACGCACTCCTGGCTGGCCTCCCACTTTCTACCCCATGTAAACTGGAGGTGATCCAAAACTCGGTTGCCTCATGTCCTAACTCGTACCGAGTCCCGCTCACCCATCACCCCCTGTGCCCCGTGTCTAACTCGCACCGAGTCCCGCTCACCCATCACCCCCTGTGCTCGCTGTCCCGTGTCCTAACTCGCACCGAGTCCCGCTCACCCATCACCCCCTGTGCTTGCTGCCCCGTGTCCTAACTCGCACCGAGTCCCGCTCACCCATCACCCCCTGTGCTCACTGCCCTGTGTCCTAACTCGCACCGAGTCCCGCTCACCCATCACCCCCTGTGCTCGCTGCCCCGTGTCCTAACTCGCACCGAGTCCCGCTCACCCATCACCCCCTGTGCTCGCTGCCCCGTGTCCTAACTCGCACCGAGTCCCGCTCACCCATCACCCCCTGTGCTCGCTGACCCGTGTCCTAACTCGCACCGAGTCCCGCTCACCCATCACCCACTGTGCTCGCTGCTCCGTGTCCTAACTCGCACCGAGTCCCGCTCACCCATCACCCCCTGTGCTCGCTGCCCCATGTCCTAACTCACACCTGGAAAGGCCCAACATCGGAGGAGGAGCGGCAGTTCGAGCAGCGCGAGTCCGGGGTGTGTGGTGAGGCCTATAAAGGCCCAGCTTGTACAGCTCCAGCCGGGAGAAAAAGCAAAAAAGTAGAAAGGAATCAAAAGGTGACGTCACAGCCAAAGGGGTAAGTGATTGGCTGGTGATTGGTGAGTAGCTTTTCTTTTTCTTTTTTATACCTGTTAACATTGTTGTCACCAAATTAAGCGTATCTAAGGGTTAAGTCATGGCAGGACAGCTCGGTCACGTGTTATGCTCCTCCTGCACCATGTGGGAACTCAGGGACGACACCAGTGTTCCTGACGACTACGTGTGCGGGAAGTGTATCTGCCTCCAGCTCCTGACGGACCGCGTTGCAGAATTGGAGCTGAGGGTGGATTCACTCTGGAGCATCCACGATGCTGAGAATGACGTGAGTAGCACGTGTAGCGAGTTGGTCTTACCGCAGGAGAAGGGTCCACAGCCAGATAGGGAATGGAAGACCAACAGGAAGAGCAGTGCAAGGAAGGTAGTGCAGGGGTCCCCTGCGGTCATCCCCCTGCAAAACAGATACACCGCTTTGAGTACTGTTGGGGGGGATGACTCATCAGGGGAGGGCAGCAGCAGCCAAGTTCATGGCACCGTAGGTGGCTCTGTTGCACAGGAGGGCAGGAAAAAGAGTGGGAGAGCGATAGTGATAGGGGATTCAATTGTAAGGGGAATAGATAGGCATTTCTGCGGCCGCAACCGAGACTCCAGGATGGTATGTTGCCTCCCTGGTGCAAGGGTCAAGGATGTCTCGGAGCGGGTGCAGGACATTCTGAAAAGGGAGGGAGAACAGCCAGTTGTCGTGGTGCACATTGGTACCAACGACATAGGTAAAAAAAGGGATGAGGTCCTACGAGACGAATTTAAGGAGCTAGGAGCTAAATTAAAAAGTGGAACCTCAAAAGTAGTAATCTCGGGATTGCTACCAGTGCCACGTGCTAGTCAGAGTAGGAATCGCAGGATAGCACAGATGAATACGTGGCTTGAGCAGTGGTGCAGCAGGGAGGGATTCAAATTCCTGGGGCATTGGAACCAGTTCTGGGGGAGGTGGGACCAGTACAAACCGGACGGTCTGCACCTGGGCAGGACCGGAACCAATGTCCTAGGGGGAGTGTTTGCTAGTGCTGTTGGGGAGGAGTTAAACTAATATGGCAGGGGGATTGGAACCAATGCAGGGAGACAGAGGGAAACAAAATTGAGAAAAAAGCAAAGACAGAAAGGAGATGAGTAAAAGTGGAGGGCAGAGAAACCCAAGGCAAAAAACAAAAAGGACCACTGTACAGCAAAATTCTAAAGGGTCAAAGTGTAATAAAAAGGCAAGCCTGAAAGCTCGGTGCCTCAATGCGAGGAGTATTCGGAACCCAGGAGAGGGCTCTGAGCTAGTTAGAGTGGGTGAGAGCTTAGATGAACAGGACCCCAAGAAAGAATGCAAAAGGCAGGAGGCAACAGAGCAGAGTAGCACTGGGGTAAGGGTAAACCACAAGGTGATAGGAAGGGACAATATGTATGAATATAAAGGGGCTGCAGGAGGGGTCAAAACTAAAAATCATGGTTTAAAAACTAGTATTAAAACACTTTACCTAAACGCACGCAGCATTCGAAATAAAGTAAATGAGTTGACGGCACAAATCATTACAAATGGGTATGATTTGGTGGCCATTACAGAAACGTGGTTGCAGGGTGGCCAAGACTGGGAATTAAACATACAGGGGTATCTGACAATTCAGAAGGATAGACAAGAATGGAAAGGAGGTGGGGTAGCTCTATTAATAAAGGATGATATCAGGGCAGTTGTGAGAGATGATATTGGCTCTAATGAACAAAATGTTGAATCATTGTGGGTGGAGATTAGAGATAGTAAGGGGAAAAAGTCACTGGTGGGCGCAGTTTATAGGCCCCCAAATAATAACTTCATGGTGGGGCGGACAGTAATCAAGGGAATAATGGAGGCATGTGAAAAAGGAACGGCAGTAATCATGGGGGATTTTAACCTACATATCGATTGGTCAAATCAAATCGCACAGGGTAGCCTGGAGGAGGAATTCATAGAATGCATACGGGATTGTTTCTTAGAACAGTATGTTACAGAACCTACAAGGGAGCAAGCTATCTTAGATCTGGTCCTGTGTAATGAGACAGGAATAATAAACGATCTCCTAGTAAAAGATCCTCTCGGAATGAGTGATCACAGTATGGTTGAAATTGTAATACAGATTGAGGGTGAGGAAGTAGTGTCTCAAACGAGCGTACTATGCTTAAACAAAGGGGACTAAAGTGGGATGAGGGCAGAGTTAGCTAGAGAAGACTGGGAACACAGACTAAACGTTGGCACAATTGAGGAACAGTGGAGGACTTTTAAGGAGCTCTTTCATAGTGCTCAACAAAAATATATTCCAGTGAAAAAGAAGGGCAGTAAGAGAAGGGATAACCAGCCATGGATAACCAAGGAAATAAAGGAGAGTATCAAATTAAAAACCAATGCGTATAAGGTGGCCAAGGTTAGTGGGAAACTAGAAGATTGGGAACATTTTAAACGACAGCAAAGAATGACTAAGAAAGCAATAAAGAAAGGAAAGATAGATTACGAAAGTAAATGTTGGTCCCTTAGAAGATGAGAAGGGGGATTTAATAATGGGAAATGTGGAAATGGCTGAGACCTTAAACAATTAGTTTGCTTCGGTCTTCACAGTGGAAGACACAAAAACCATGCCAAAAATTGCTGGTCATGGGAATGTGGGAAGGGAGGACCTTGAGACAATCACTATCACTAGGGAGGTAGTGCTGGACAGGCTAATGGGACTCAAGGTAGACAAGTCCCCTGGTCCTGATGAAATGCATCCCAGGGTATTAAAAGAGATGGCGGAAGTTATAGCAGATGCATTCGTTATAATCTACCAAAATTCTCTGGACTCTGGGGAGGCACCAGCGGATTGGAAAGCAGCTAATGTAACGCCTCTGTTTAAAAAAGGGGGCAGACAAAAGGCAGGTAACTATAGGCTGGTTAGTTTAACATCTGTAGTGGGGAAAATGCTTGAAGCTATCATTAAGGAAGAAATAGCGGGACATCTAGATAGGAATAGTGCAATCAAGCAGACACAACATGGATTCATGAAGGGGAAATCATGTTTAACTAATTTACTGGAATTCTTTGAGGATATAACGAGCATGGTGGATAGAGGTGTACCGATGGATGTGGTGTATTTAGATTTCCAAAAGGCATTCGATAAGGTGCCACACAAAAGATTACTGCAGAAGATAAAGGTACGCGGAGTCAGAGAAAATGTATTAGCAAGGATCGCGAATTGGCTGGCTAACAGAAAGCAGAGAGTCGGGATAAATGGGTCCTTTTCGGGTTGGAAATCGGTGGTTAGTGGTGTGCCACAGGGATCGGTGCTGGGACCACAACTGTTTACAATATACATAGATGACCTGGAAGAGGGGACAGAGTGTAGTGTAACAAAATTTTCAGATGACACAAAGATTAGTGGGAAAGCGGGTTGTGTAGAGGACACAGAGAGGCTGCAAAGAGATTTAGATAGGTTAAGCGAATGGGCTAAGGTTTGGCAGATGGAATACAATGTTGGAAAATGTGAGGTCATCCACCTTGGGAAAAAAAACAGTAAAAGGGGATATTATTTGAATGGGGAGAAATTACAACATGCTGTGGTGCAGAGGGACCTGGGGGTCTTTGTGCATGAATCCCAAAAAGTTAGTTTGCAGGTGCAGCAAGTAATCAGGAAGGCGAATGGAATGTTGACCTTCATTGCGAGAGGGATGGAGTACAAAAGCAGGGAGGTCCTGCTGCAACTGTACAGGGTATTGGTGAGGCCTCACCTGGAGTACTGCGTGCAGTTTTGGTCACCTTACTTAAGGAAGGATATACTAGCCTTGGAGGGGGGTACAGAGATGATTCACTAGGTTGATTCCGGAGATGAGAGGGTTACCTTATGATGATAGATTGAGTAGACTGGCTCTTTACTCGTTGGAGTTCAGAAGGATGAGGGGTGATCTTATAGAAACATTTAAAATAATGAAAGGGATAAACAAGATAGAGGCAGAGAGGTTGTTTCCACTGGTCGGGGAGATAGAACTTGGGGGCACAGCCTCAAAATACGGGGGAGCCAATTTAAAACCGAGTTGAGAAGGAATTTCTTCTCCCAGAGGGTTGTGAATCTGTGGAATTCTCTGCCCAAGGAAGCAGTTGAGGCTAGCTCATTGAATGTATTCAAGTCACAGATAGATAGATTTTTAACCAATAAGGTAATTAAGGGTTATGGGGAGCGGGCGGGTAAGTGGAGCTGAGTCCACAGCCAGATCAGCCATGATCTTTTTGAATGGCGGAGCAGGCTCGAGGGGCTCGATGGCCTACTCCCATTCCTAATTCTTATGTTCTTATGTTCTGATGCACCGAGTCCCGCTCACCCATCACCCCCTGTGCTTGCTGCCCCGTGTCCTAACTCGTACCGAGTCCCGCTCACCCATCACCCCCCTGTGCTTGCTGCCCCGTGTCCTAACTCGCACCGAGTCCCGCTCACCCATCACCCCCTGTGCTCGCTGACCCCGTGTCCTAACTCGCACCGAGTCCCGCTCACCCATCACCCACTGTGCTCGCTGACCCCGTGTCCTAACTCGTACCGAGTCCCGCTCACCCATCACCCCCTGTGCTCGCTGACCCCGTGTCCTAACTCGTACCGAGTCCCGCTCACCCATCACCCCCTGTGCTCACTGACCTACATTGGCTCCCGGTTAAGCAACACCTCAATTTCAAAATTCTCATCCGTGTTTACAAATCCCTCCATGGCCCCTCGCCCCCTCCCTATCTCTGTAATTTCCTCCAGCCCCACAACCCCCGAGATGTCTGCGCTCCTCTAATTCTGCCCTCCTGAGCATCCCTGATTATAATCACTCAACCATTGGTGGCCGTGCCTTCTGTTGCCTGGGCCCCAAGCTCTGGAACTCCCTCCCTAAACCTCTCTCCCTCTCTCCCTTCTTTAAGACGCTCCTTAAAACCGACCTCTTTGACCAAACTTTTGGTCACCTGCCGTAATAATTTTCTTGTGTGGCTCGGTGTCAAATGTATTTATTTTTTGTCTTGTAATACTCCTGTGAAGCGCCTTGGGACATTTCATTACGTTAAAAGGCGCTATCTAAATATAAGTTGTTGTTGTTGTTACCTCATCTTCTCTCCTACTCCTGCCGACCATGAGTTCTGCTCCAGAGGCTGACACTCTGTCACAACTTAACGTTTCCCACTCAATGGTATTAATAGCGAGCTTTAAGATTACAAAAGGGTTTGATAGGGTTAGATGCAGAAAAGGAGTTTCTCCTTGTGGGGGGTAACCAGATCTAGGGGCCATAAATATAAGATGGTCACTGATAGGAGAGAAGTAAGTAAGGTTGCAAGTTCGAGTCCCACTCCAGGGACTTGAGCACATAAATCCAGGCCGACACTCCCAGTGCAGTACTGAGGGAGCCCCGCACTGTCGGAGGGGCGGTGCTGAGAGAGTGCCGCACTGTCGGAGGAGCGGTACTGAGGGAGTGCCGCACTGTCGGAGGGGCAGTACTGAGGGAGCGCCGCACTGTCGGAGGGGCGGTGCTGAGGGAGCGCCACACTGTCGGAGGGGCGGTGCTGAGGGAGCGCCGCACTGTCGGAGGGGCAGTACTGAGGGAGCCCCGCACTGTCGGAGGGGCGGTACCGAGGGAGCGCCGCACTGTCGGAGGGGCGGTACTGAGGGAGCGCCGCACTGTCGGAGGGGCAGTACTGAGGGAGCGCCGCACTGTCGGAGGGGTAGTGCTGAGGGAGCCCCGCACTGTCGGAGGGGCAGTACTGAGGGAGCCCCGCATTGTCGGAGGGGCAGTACTGAGGAAGCGCCGCACTGTCGGAAGGGCGGTGCTGAGGGAGTGCCGCACTGTCGGAGGTGCTGTCTTTCAGATGAGACGTTAAACTGAGGCCCCATCTGCCCTCTCATGTGGACATAAAAGATCCCATGGCCTCTATTGCAAAGAAGAGTTCTCCCCGGTGTCCTGGGGCCAATATTTATCCCTCCATCAGCATAACAAAAACAGATTATCTGGGTCATGATCACATTGCTGTGTGTGGGAGCTTGCTGTGCACAAATTGGCTTCCCACATTACGACAGCGACTACACTCCAAAAAGCGCTTCATTGGCTGTAAAAGCGCCTTGGGGGCGCGGGGGTGGTCGTGAAAGGCGCTATAGAAATGCAAGTCTTTCTTTTCCAAGAAATCCAATGGGGAATTCAGGAGAAACTCCTTTACCCAGAGAGCGGTGAGAATGTGGTGCTCGCTGCCACAGGGAGGGGTTGAGGCGAATAGTATCGATGCATTTAAGGGGGAGGCTGGACAAACACACGAGGGAGAAAGGAATAGAGGGTTACGTTGATGGAGTGAGATGAAGAGGGGCAGGAGGAGGCTTGTGTGGATCTTAAACACCGGCACGGATCAGTTCGGCCTGTGCAGTACATGGGATATACGACACAAACACGGAGCCTTTCAGCCCAACCAGTCTATTCTAATTACATTCGATGGAATTATATTGGTTCAGCTGTGATTCATTCATGGTATTTATCTAAACACAGTCGAGGATTGGCCTTGACTTACTGATTGCAGGAGGAAAATGAATCTCAGAGATCGAAGATCACGTGACCTTACATAAGAACATAAGAAATAGGAGCAGGAGTAGGCCAATTCGGCCCCTCGAGCCTGCTCCGCCATTCAATACGATCATGGCTAATCCGATCATGGACTCAGGTCCACTTCCCCGCCCGCTCCCCATAATCCCTTATCCCCTTATCGTTTAAGAAACTGCCTATTTCTGTCTTAAATTTATTCAATGTCCCAGCCTCCACAGCTCTCTGAGGCAGCGAATTCCACAGATTTACAACCCTCTGAGAGAAGAAATTTCTCCTCATCTCAGTTTTAAATGGGCGGCCCCTTATTCTAAGACCATGCCCCCTAGTTCTAGTCTCCCCCATCAGTGGAAACATCCTCTCTGTATCCACCTTGTCAAGCCCCCTCATAATCTGATACGTTTCGATAAGATCACCTCTCATTCTTCTGAATTCCAATGAGTAGAGGCCCAACCTACTCAACCTTTCCTCATAAGTCAACCCCCTCTCATCCCCGGAATCAACCGAGTGAACCTTCTCTGAACTGCCTCCACAGCAAGTATATCCTTTCGTAAACACGGACCTTCTCCGAGGTCCCGCAGATGGAGTCAGAACGAGGCCCCTCCCAGAATGCATCGGCGTGGCGCCCCCCCCCGCGGCCAATAGGAAGAGCAGGCGGTCCTGCTGTGAGCCAATCGGCAGCTGCTGGAGCAGCAGGCCGAGGCCTTGGCTCACGTGGGCCGCACCGCGCAGCCCCCTCAACTCTACCCTCAAACGCCATCCCGCGGAGGCTTCCGGCGCGCCCGAGGGTCCCGCCTCGCCCCCTCACTGCCCTCCTGCTCCCCGGAGATTAGAAGGTGAGGGATCGGCCGGGGCAAGGCCCCCACTGGGGGAGGGAGGGAGGACCTGCTTCTGCAACCAGGGATGGTGCAAATCGCCAGACCATAAGAGATCAAACCTCATCGTCCACCTAAAATGCATTGCCCTTAATTCACAGGATTCCATCGGACGTACGGCACAGACACAGGCCATTGGGCCCAACCAGTCCAGGCCGGCGTTTATGCTCCACTCGAGCCTCCTCCCGTCTTTCCTCATCTAACTCTATCAGCATAACCCTCTATTCCCTTCTCCCCCATGCGCTTGTCCAGCCTCCCCTTAAATGCATCGATACTATTCGCCTCAACCCCTCCCTGTGGCAGCGAGTTCCACATTCTCACCGCTCTCTGGGTAAAGGAGTTTCTCCTGAATTCCCCACTGGGTTTCTTGGTGACGATCTTATATTGATGGCCTTTAGTTATGCTCTTCCCCACAAGTGGGAACACTCTCTCTGTATCCACTCCATCAAAACCAGTACGTACATTCTGTTTGTAGCCACCGGATGGCGCCATTGTTGGAGGCCACTGGGCAGCACGGACTTGAGGCTGCTCTGGTATAAAAGGCCAGCCATTTTGAGAGTCAGGCATTTTGGGCCTAAATAAAGCAGAGCCACGGTTGTACCTTGCTCAGTTAAACAGTACTCCGTTTGAACCTTTATTACGTACATAACACTTTCATAATTTATAAAGCCCTCTATTAGGTCACCCCTCAGCCTTCTTTTTTCAAGAGAAAAGAGACCCAGCCTGTTCATCCTTTCCTGATTATGTACACCCTCGCATTTCTGGTATTGTCCTTGTAAATCCTCTCTGCTCCCTCTCCAGTGCCTCTATATCCTGTTTACAATATGGCGACCACAACTGGACGCAGTGCTCCCAGTGCGGTCTAACCACGGTTCGGTACAGGTTTAGCGTAACTTCCCTACTTTTCAGTTCCCCTAACCGAAAATGCCAGGCCACTCTGAGGCCCAGTTGTTTCTCAGCTGATCCCAGGGGTTCTCCCGTGGAACTGCTCTATCTGGGGGTCCACGCAAGTGTTGCCGACCGAACGGCCCAGCAGCCCGTAACCGTGGCAACTTATAAAACGGATATCGAGCACATCCAAGTGCTTTTTAAATGCGGTGAGGGTTTCTGCCTCTACCACCCTTTCAGGCAGTGAGTTCCGCCCCAGACCCCCACCACCCTCTGGGTGAAGACATTTCCCCTCAAATCCCCTCGATACCTCCCCCCAATTACTTTAAATCTATGCCCCCTGGTTGTTGAACTCTCTGCTAAGGGAAATAGGTCTGTCCTATCCACTCTATCCAGGCCCCTCATAATTTTATACACCTCAATTAGGTCTCCCCTCAGCCTCCTCTGTTCCAAAGTAAACAACCTCAGCCTATCTAATCTTTCCTCATCGCTAAAATGCTCCAGTCCCGGCAACATCCTGATAGATCTCCTCTGTACCCTCTCTAGTGTGATCACATCTTTCCTGTAAACATAGAAAATAGGTGCAGGAGTAGGCCATTCGGCCCTTCGAGCCTGCACCGCCATTCAATATGATTATGGCTGATCCTCTATCTCAACACTATATTCCCGCTTTCTCCCCCATACCCCTTGATGCCTTTTGTGTCTAGAAATCTATCTATCGCCCTCTTCATTATATTCAGTGACTTGGCCTCCACAGCCTTCTGTGGTAGAGAATTCCACAGGTTCACCACCCTCTGTGGTGACCAGAACCGCACGCAGTACTCCAGCTGTGGCCTGACCAGTGTTTTATACAGTTCAAGCATAACCTCCCTGCTCTTGTATTCCATGCCTCGGCCAATAAAGGCAAGCGTTCCGTAAGCCTTCTTAACCACTTTATCCGCCTGGCCTGCTACCTTCAGGGATCTGTGGACCTGCACTCCCAGATCCCTGTACACCTCTCAGTGTCCTCCCGTTTAACCTGCAGCTGTCAAGTGCGGACATTTCTCGGGCGGGTCTGCGATGCCCCACTTGAGCGAACAGCCGCCATTTAGCCTCGCGCATGAAGCGTGGCCATTAGTGGTTGGCATCTGAGTTCGGCCCCGTTCCAGTCCCACTGGGATGCCCCTCCCTCCGGAAAAGAATAGTTCCAACAATGACATATTAAAATACGATACTTTAATCCATTAACGTTGACGACACAACACGAGTAGAATTCACTGGGAAGAATGAATAGCAAACAATTCTCAGGGACCCAGCGGAGGTGGATAGCGACGGAGATTCTGCCCATTGGGGCAGCAGTTAAACCGAGGGCCCTGGTCTGCTCGGAGGTTGAAGGCCCGGCCCCCCCTTCCCCCGGCGCTATTTGAAGAAGAGCAGGGTGTTCTCCCCGGTGTGCCCTGGGGGTGGGGGGGTGGGGGACGGGGTGGGAGATTCCCCCCCTCGCCCGACTCCACTTGAAATGGATTGACTGCTCGCTGGCCTCTTGTGCTGTGTGTGGGATCGTGCTGTGCTCAAAACATGGCCGACAGCAGCGGACGCACGTCACGGCGCGCGGAGTCAGGGGAGACATTTTGACAGGAGGCGGTCATCTGGAAATGACTGGGTTATTATAACCCAACAGCCCCCGACACAATGATCCGATTAAACTCTGAAGTCAGAGTCGGTTCCAGTCGTTCCCCCACCTTGGGTTGAAGTGCGAGAACAACGTATTTTATATACGGTGCTTGTGTCAAAGAGGGACACGGTCCCGGTGTCCTTCTCCCTGTGTGAGGGGAGACACAGGCCCCAACTCCCAGTGTGTGGACACAGGCCCGAACTCCCAGTGTGTGGACACAGTCCCCAACTCCCAGTGTGTGGACACAGTCCCCAACTCCCAATGTGTGGGACACAGTCCCCAACTCCCAGTGTGTGGGACACAGTCCCCAACTCCCAGTGTGTGGGACACAGTCCCCAACTCCCAGTGTGTGGGACACAGTCCCCAACTCCCAGTGTGTGGGACACAGTCCCCAACTCCCAGTGTGTGGGACACAGTCCCCAACTCCCAGTGTGTGGGACACAGTCCCCAACTCCCAGTGTGTGGACACAGGCCCCAACTCCCAGTGTGAGGGACACAGGCCCCAACTCCCAGTGTGTGGACACAGGGCTCAACTCCCAGTGTGAGGGACACAGGCCCCAACTCCCAGTGTGAGGACACAGGCCCCAACTCCCAGTGTGTGGACACAGGGCTCAACTCCCAGTGTGTGGACACAGGGCTCAACTCCCAGTGTGAGGGACACAGGCCCCAACTCCCAGTGTGAGGGACACAGGCCCCAACTCCCAGTGTGAGGGACACAGGCCCCAACTCCCAGTGTGTGGGACACAGTCCCCAACTCCCAGTGTGTGGGACACAGTCCCCAACTCCCAGTGTGTGGGACACAGTCCCCAACTCCCAGTGTGTGGGACACAGTCCCCAACTCCCAGTGTGTGGGACACAGTCCCCAACTCCCAGTGTGTGGGACACAGTCCCCAACTCCCAGTGTGTGGACACAGGCCCCAACTCCCAGTGTGAGGGACACAGGCCCCAACTCCCAGTGTGTGGACACAGGGCTCAACTCCCAGTGTGAGGGACACAGGCCCCAACTCCCAGTGTGAGGACACAGGCCCCAACTCCCAGTGTGTGGACACAGGGCTCAACTCCCAGTGTGTGGACACAGGGCTCAACTCCCAGTGTGAGGGACACAGGCCCCAACTCCCAGTGTGAGGGACACAGGCCCCAACTCCCAGTGTGTGGACACAGGCCCCAACTCCCAGTGTGTGGACACAGGCCTCAACTCCCAGTGTGTGGACACAGGCCCCAACTCCCAGTGTGTGGACACAGGCCCCAACTCCCAGTGTGTGGACACAGGGCTCAACTCCCAGTGTGAGGGACACAGGCCCCAACTCCCAGTGTGAGGACACAGGCCCCAACTCCCAGTGTGTGGACACAGGGCTCAACTCCCAGTGTGTGGACACAGGGCTCAACTCCCAGTGTGAGGGACACAGGCCCCAACTCCCAGTGTGAGGGACACAGGCCCCAACTCCCAGTGTGTGGACACAGGCCCCAACTCCCAGTGTGTGGACACAGGCCCCAACTCCCAGTGTGTGGACACAGGCCTCAACTCCCAGTGTGTGGACACAGGCCCCAACTCCCAGTGTGTGGACACAGGCCTCAACTCCCAGTGTGAGGGACACAGGCCCCAACTCCCAGTGTGTGGACACAGGCCTCAACTCCCAGTGTGTGGACACAGGCCCCAACTCCCAGTGTGTGGACACAGGCCTCAACTCCCAGTGTGTGGACACAGGCCCCAACTCCCAGTGTGTGGACACAGGCCCCAACTCCCAGTGTGTGGACACAGGCCCCAACTCCCAGTGTGAGAGGAGAGCACAGCAAGCAACTAATCTCCTCCTTTAGCAATCGATAAGGTTGATTAATAATTACTCAGAATACAAGCAGCGACGAGGAGACGTCGCTAATCCTATCTGAAGCCGGCCAGCAAATAATTGACAGCAACATTGTAAAAATGAGGCCTTTTGCACTCACGGAGGAAGAGATAAGATACGCGGACGTCATTATGCTCGGAGCGTTGAATACCAAACGGCATCAGTAAAGTGACGGCCTGCAGAGGCCACACTGGAACGCCGTGACCTTTAACCCTGATGGGTCCCGAGCCCCGCAGACCGGAAGGTTCCGGGTTCCGTGCCCTCCCCCGGTCAGTCAGCTGATCTTCGCCCAAGCGGGGGGTGTTGGCGGGCACAATGATGGGATTGACCACAGTGATCCTGGAGAGGGGTCCGGGTGTAACCCCGCCCCCTTCTCCTGAACAAGGGGTCGCCATTGTCAGGAAAGTGGGAGAGGGGGAGTAAAACCCGCAAACCAGTCGCTGCCCAGCACGGCGCCCCCCCCCCCCCATAGTGCCCACCGGCAGCGCTGGGCACTGTCACGCTCTCCGAAATACCCCTCACTGTGGGCGAGGCAGCAGGTCGTGGGTTCGAGTCCCACTCCAGAGACTTGAGCACAAAAATCTAGACCGTCACTCCCAGTGCAGTACTGAGGGAGCGCCGCACTGTCGGAGGGACAGTACTGAGGGAGCGCCGCACTGTCGGAGGGGCAGTGCTGAGGGAGCGCCGCACTGTCGGAGGGGCAGTGCTGAGGGAGCGCCGCACTGTCGGAGGGGCAGTGCTGAGGGAGCGCCGCACTGTCGGAGGGGCAGTGCTGAGGGAGCGCCGCACTGTCGGAGGGGCAGTACTGAGGGAGCGCCGCACTGTCGGAGGGGCAGTGCTGCACTGTCGGAGGGGCAGTACTGAGGGAGTGCCGCACTGTCGGAGGGGCAGTGCCGAGGGAGCGCCGCACTGTCGGAGGGGCAGTGCTGAGGGAGCGCCGCACTGTCGGAGGGGCAGTGCTGAGGGAGCGCCGCACTGTCGGAGGGGCAGTGCTGAGGGAGCGCCGCACTGTCGGAGGGGCAGTGCTGAGGGAGCGCCGCACTGTCGGAGGGGCAGTACTGAGGGAGTGCCGCACTGTCGGAGGGGCAGTGCTGAGGGAGCGCTGTACTGTCGGAGGGGCAGTACTGAGGGAGTGCCGCACTGTCGGAGGGGCAGTGCTGAGGGAGCGCCGCACTGTCGGAAGGGCCGTCTTTCGGAGGAGATGTTAAACCGAGGCCCCGTCTGCTCTCTTGGGTTGATGTAAAAGATCCCACGGCCACTATTGCAAATAAGAGCAGGGGAGTTCTCCCCGGTGTCCTGGGTGCCGATATTTATCCTTCAATCAACATCAAATTATCGGGGTCATGATCACATTGCTGTTTGTGGAAGCTTGCTGTGCGCAAAGTAACAGCCGCCATTCCTGCTTCACACGCTTCAAAAAGTACCTCATTGGCGGCGAAGGTCTTTGGGACGTCCTGAGGTTGTGACAGGCGCTATATAAATGCAAGTTCTTGACTTAAATCGGGACTCGCGAAGGAACAAGGCGTTTTTACTGTCGCGCCCAAGCACAATTCCACGCCCGCGTACCTTAACGTCTGATACAGGAGTGTCATTAACACAAAGCCCCCCCCCCCCCCCCCCACAAGGTGACCCTCCCACTGAAACATGTTGTACACAAACACCACGGTTCTGGGTCAGCGATTACAGAACAGGAGGTCCTCAAAGTGTTCGACCAACACACGAGTCAACGCAAAACACAATTACAGCCAAACCCCCGTTACCCGCCCTACCTCGCCCGGCCGTTGAAAGTGGGCAGGGTTTTTTCCCCGGGGGGGTGGGGAGGGAGCGGTCTGCTGATGGGCAGTGATGTCGGCAGATGGAGTGTTCACCCACTTGTGGCGCTAGGTGTTCGGGCTCAGGGTAATGGCACAATGCCCACTGCACTGCCACCCCCACCCTCAAACCATGTGCCTGCCACCCTCAAACCATGTGCCTGCCACCCTCAAACCAGGTGACCTCCACCCTCAAACCAGGTGACCTCCACCCTCAAACCAGTTGTCCTCCACCCTCAAACCATGTGCCTGCCACCCTCAAACCAGGTGACCTCCACCCTCAAACCAGGTGACCTCCACCCTCAAACCAGGTGACCTCCAGCCTCAAACCAGTTGTCCTCCACCCTCAAACCATGTGCCCTCTACCCTCAAACCATGTGACCTCTACCCTCAAACCATGTGTCCTCCACCCTCAAACCATGTGCCCTCTACCCTCAAACCATGTGACCTCTACCCTCAAACCATGTGCCCTCCACCCTCAAACAATGTGCCCTCCACCCTCAAACCAGGTGCCCTCCACCCTCAAACCAGGTGCCCTCCACCCTCAAACCAGGTGTCCTCCACCCTCAAACCATGTGCCCTCCACCCTCAAACCAGGTGCCCTCCACCCTCAAACCAGGTGTCCTCCACCCTCAAACCATGTGACCTCCACCCTCAAACCATGTGACCTCCACCCTCAAACCATGTGACCTCCACCCTCAAACCATGTGCGCCAACCTTCCAACCTTCATAAGAACATAAGAAATAGGAGCAGGAGTCGGCCAGTCGACCCCTCGAGCCTGCTCCGCCATTCGATAAAATCATGACTGATCTGATCATGGATTCAGCTCCACTTCCCCGCCCGCTCCCCATAACCCCTTATCGTTTAAGAAACTGTCTATTTCTGTCTTAAATTTATTCACTGTCCCAGCTTCCACAGCTGTCCGAGGCAGCAAATTCCACAGATTTACAACCCTCTGAGAGAAGAAATTTCTCCTCATCTCTGTTTTAAATGGGCGGCCCCTTATTCTAAGACTATGCCCCCTAGTTCTAGTCTCCCCCATCAGTGGAAACATCCTCTCTGCATCCACCTTGTCGAGCCCCCTCATAATCTTATACGTAGCAATAAGATCACCTCTCATTCTTCTAAACTCCAATGAGTAGAGGCCCAACCTGCTCAACCTTTCCTCATAAGTCAACCCCCTCATCCTGGGAATCAACCGAGTGAACCTTCTCTGAACTGCCTCCAAAGCAAGTGTATCCTTTCGTAAATATGGAAACCAAAACTACACGCAGTACTCCAGGTGTGGCCTCACCAATATCCTGTACAGCTGTAGCAAGACTTCCCTGCTTTTATACTCCATCCCCTTTGCAATAAAGGCCAAGATTCCATTGGCCTTCCTGATCAACTTGCTGTGATCACTTCAAACAATGTGCCCCCACCCTCAAACCGTGTGCGCCAACTTTCAAACCGTGTGCGCCAACTTTCAAACCGTGTCCGCCAACCTTCAAACCGTGTCCGCCAACCTTCAAACCGTGTGCGCCAACCTTCAAACCGTGTGCGCCAACTTTCAAACCGTGTGCGCCAACCTTCAAACCGTGTGCGCCAACTTTCAAACCGTGTGTGCCAACCTTCAAACCGTGTGCGCCAACCTTCAAACCGTGTGCGCCAACCTTCAAACCGTGTCCGCCAACCTTCAAACCACGTGTGCCAACCTTCAAACCACGTGTGCCAACCTTCAAACCATGAGCGCCAACCTTCAAACCACGTGCGCCAACCTTCAAACCGTGTGCGCCAACCTTCAAACCGTGTCCGCCAACCTTCAAACCGTGTGCGCCAACCTTCAAACCGTGTGCGCCAACCTTCAAACCGTGTGCACCAACTTTCAAACCGTGTCCGCCAACCTTCAAACCGTGTGCGCCAACCTTCAAACCGTGTCCGCCAACTTTCAAACCGTGTCCGCCAACCTTCAAACCGTGTGCGCCAACCTTCAAACCGTGTCCGCCAACCTTCAAACCGTGTCCGCCAACCTTCAAACCGTGTGCGCCAACCTTCAAACCGTGTGCGCTAACATTCAAACCGTGTGCGCCAACCTTCAAACCGTGTGCGCTAACATTCAAACCGTGTGCGCCAACCTTCAAACCGTGTGCGCCAACCTTCAAACCGTGTGCGCCAACCTTCAAACCACGTGTGCCAACCTTCAAACCACGTGTGCCAACCTTCAAACCATGAGCGCCAACCTTCAAACCATGTGCGCCAACCTTCAAACCACGTGTGCCAACCTTCAAACCATGAGCGCCAACCTTCAAACCGTGTACCCTCAACCTTCAAACCGTGTGCGCCAACCTTCAAACCACGTGCGCCAACCTTCAAACCGTGTGAGCCCTACTCTCAAACCATGTGCCCTCAACCTTCAAACCATGTGCCCTTCCCCTCAAACAATGTGCCCTCACCCCTTAAACCATGTGCTCAAACTCCAACCATGTGGCCCAACCCTTAACCGTGTTCCCCCCAATCTCAGTTTCTCGGCATGAAATGACTAGCTGGTGCTGAACTGTTGCCGACCCCTTACCCTGAGACTGTGAGACCCCTGGTTCTAGACTCCCCGGCCCGGGGGGGGGGGGGTGGTGGGGAAACAACCTCTCTCAGCATCGACCCTGTCAATCCCCCTCAGAATCTGACCCGTTTTTCAATGCGATCCCCTCTCACTCTTCGAAGCAAAGCTCACCCTTGGCTGGCCGCAAAGTCTAAGGCTTGAATTGAGGCCTTTCCTCTCAGTGTGCCTGGAGAGGGGCCTGGAGGAGCGGGCGAGCAGGCTGAGGAGACACCCAAGGGGAAGGTCTGTGTGTGTGCGAGGAGAGCTGCCTCACCTCGGGCTAACGCAATCTGACGATCGTCTGCTGTGCAGTCTGCAGAGCAGAACCTGATCCAAGATGGAGACGTTCTCCCCCAAGGTCTCACTCCGGAGTCAGACCACCCGGGGCAATCGGGGGGGGGGGGGGGGAAGTTACGCGGGGAACAAACCTCACGGGGCGACCTACGGAAGCTTCGTCAGGAAGGCCAAGGGAGAAGGAGGGGCGGGGGGGGGGGGGGGGGGTGAGCATTGGTCCATGTTGGTAGGGATAGGGGAGGGATTGGTGGGTAGGTGGGGGTGAGGGATCTGTTGAGGTTGTGGGAGATGGTGGGATTGAGGCAGATGGTGGGTGAGGTTGAGGGAGACGGTGAGATGATAGGGTTAGAGGGGGTGGGACGAGACCCGTGTGGAGCATGAACACCAGCTTGGACCAGATGGGCCAAACAGCCTGGTTCTGTGCTATAGGTTGCACGTGTAATATGTAATTTGACAGATGAACATTTCAGCTCCTGGTCAAGCCGCATTGTGACGTCCCCTAAGTCACACTGCAGACACAAACCTAGATGTCAGTAATTGTCATTTTCAGCTTTCATTCACAATTTATTTGGAGTGGGGGGGTAGCAGGGAGGCTGGTCAAAGCCATCACCCCACCCTCTATCCCCAATAGGGGCCTCCTGTCCTGGTGGCCCAGCCTCAGTGGCACAGCCACCTGGGAGGTCACCAGGTGTGGACTGGAAGCACACGGGGCCTGGGAGGCAGAAGGTGAAGGAAGCTCTTGCCTCTGAGGCCCCTCGTGTCCGGGGGCAACGGTCGGGCCTTCCTGCGGAGGCCTCTGCTGGGACTTGGCACGGCCTTGATGGCCAACCGTGGACCCTCTTCCCCCAGGCCGGACCGTTGAACCTGGGAGAGCCAAACCAGGCCCATCGGCAAAGACCGGCCGAGCTCGGGGCGTGAGACAAGTCAGAGGCGAAGCCAAGTCCAGCATTGGTCCTGGATGGTCGTGTTGGGGACGGGCAGTGGGGGGGGTTGGGGGGCAGCTAAACATTGGCTTTCAGGCAGATTTATGGGCAGCTAATGGGAGTTCCTCTCTTTTTGGTGCTTCTCCTCAGGGGCATTTTCTCTCCACACACTGCTTCCCTCCCTCCTCGTATTCCTGCTTGGAAATCCACATCTGCTGGAAGGTGCCCTGCGGAGAGAGAGCTCGGCATGAGAACGTTCAGTAACAGGAACAAGACAATAATCCCACAAGCGTGACCCGTACTGACGGACCAAGCCCACCCAGCCACCATATCCCCCAACCCCACCTTCCCCTCAACCTCACCCACCATCTCACCCTATCCCTCCATCCCAACCTCCCATCGTCCCGACATCTCCCTCAAACCCACAATCTCAACAGGTCCCTCAACCTAACCTACCCATCCTCTCCCCAGATCACTCAACCCCACCTCACCCACCCACCCTCTCCCTATATCCCCCAATCCCACCTACTTACCCACCCACCCTCTCCCCATATCCCCCAACCCCACCTCACCCACCCTCCCCACCGTCTCCCTCAATCCCACCATCTCACCGTATCCCTCAATCCACCTTCTTCCCATATCCCTCTCCCATCCTACCCCAATCCCACCTACCCACCCATCCTCTCCCTATATCCCCCAATCCCACCTACCTACCCACCCACCCTCTCCCCATATCCCCCAACCCCACCTATCCACCCTCCCCACCATCTCCCTCAACCGTTGAATGCCAATGTATAGCCCCGTCGGAGTAGACCCAGGATAGAATATACAGCACGATACGAGCATATATAAATCAGTTATTTAGATTTGCTTCCGATTACTCCGTTTTACAACATTCAGTCTCAGACCCCGGAGCTGCACGGGTTAGATCACACATGCGCGTTTTTCAAGCCCTGTGATAGGACGTTAAATTCGGGCAGTTGACAGAGCGACTCACCAGAGAGGCGAGGATCGAGCCACCAATCCAGGGGCTGAACCGTCGCTCCACTGTGCTGTTATTGGCTATCAGCTTCAACCGCATGCTCTGATTGGAGAAGAGGAAACGGGAAACACAAGGGAAAATGAGTCGTAATTCACAAGGTCTGTCCCATTCACTCTGCATTTGCTTCATGGGTTCTTGGCTTAAGAATTCATAGCAACACATTGCTATTAAGAACTAGTTGGTTTATTAGCAAAGGTTTAGCAATCACACGACACATTACCAGTTCATCCACCGGGCTCACAACCACCTGCCCCATCATGGATCCCCCGAACTCAACTGGCCGGGGTTTTATTGAGTCTTGTGAACATCGCGTGACTGGCTAAGCCACTCCCAACTCAACAGCTCTACCAACCCGTGAGCATCCATTACACTGATCCTCTCTGTCCCATTCACACACTGACTCTCTCTGTCAGTGTCAGCTGTGGCTCAGTGGGCAGCACACACACCTCTGAGTCAGAAGGTTGTGGGTTCAAGTCCCACTCCAGAGACTTGAGCACATAAATCCAGGCCGACACTCCCAGTGCAGTGCTGAGGGAGCGCCGCACTGTCGGAGGGGCAGTACTGAGGGAGCGCCGCACTGTCAGAGGGGCAGTACTGAGGGAGCGCCGCACTGTCAGAGGGGCAGTGCTGAGGGAGTGCCGCACTGTCGGAGGGGCGGTGCTGAGGGAACGCCACACTGTTGGAGGGGCAGTACTGAGGGAGCGCCGCACTGTCAGAGAGGCAGTACTGAGGGAGCGCCGCACTGTCAGAGGGGCAGTACTGAGGGAGCGCCGCACTGTCGGAGGGGCAGTACTGAGGGAGCGTCGCACTGTCAGAGGGACAGTACTGAGGGAGCGCCGCACTGTCGGAGGGTCAGTACTGAGGGAACGCCGCACTGTCGGAGGGGCAGTACTGAGGGAACGCCGCACTGTCGGAGGTGCCGTCTTTCGGATGAGACATTAAACCGAGGCCCCGTCTGCTCTCTCAGGTGGATTTAAAAGATCCTGCGGCACTATTTCAGAGAAGAGCAGGGGAGTTCTCCCCAGTGTCCTGGGGCCAATATTTATCCCTCAACCAACATAACAAAAAAAACAGATTATCTGGGTAATCATTACATGGCTGTGTGTGGGAGCTTGCTGCGCGCAAATTGGCTGCCGCGTTTCCCACATTACAGCCGTGACTACACTCCAAAAGTAGTTCATTGGCTGTAAAGTGCTTTTGGTGGTCGTGAAAGGCGCGATAGAAATGCAGGTCTTTATATAAATGCAAGTTGTTGTTGTATTCTCCCCCTGTTTGGGGGGGGCGCGACGATGAGCTGCAGTGCCACTCTGCGCCTTGCGATGGCGCCAAGGAGCACAATCTGCAGGGGGTGCCGCAGAGCCACCGATGGGGCACGGCTGGTACTGCGGCCGATGCCTACCATTGGGGAAAAAATGGGAATCGCTGGGGCATGCACCATGGGCAGGAGGCCCAGCGACCAGCCTGGATTACGTGCTCGGGTCTTGGGGCGGAGGTGCTGGCAGAGAGCCTCTGTACCCGTGTACCGTATCGCGACGTGCATAAAAATTCTCCAGTCTTCCAGTTAGTCGTGACTGCTTCCTCTCTGCATCCTGCTCGAGGAATGCTAACGCCTCGCGGATCAATGGGTGGGATTTTCGGCTGGAGGCTTTATCGGGCGGTAATGGCAGTGTGGCGATAAACAACATAAGAAATAGGAGCAGGGGTCGGCCATTCGGCCCCTCGAGCCTGCTCCGCCATTCAATAAATCATGGCTGATCCGATCATGGACTCAGCTCCACTTCCCCGCCCGCTCCCCATAACCCTTCACTCCCTCATCGCTCAAAAATCTGTCTATCTCCGCCTTAAATATATTCAATGGCCCAGCCTCCACAGCTCTCTGAGGCAGAGAATTCCACAGATTTACAACCCTCAGAGAGAAGACATTTCTCCTCATCCTTGCCCCTTATTCTAAGACCATGCCCCCTAGTTCTAGTCTCCCCCCATCAGTGGAAACATCCTCTCTGCATCCACCTTGTCAAGCCCCCCTCATTATCTTATAAGTTGCGATAAGATCACCTCTCATTCTTCTGAATTCCAATGAGTAGAGGCCCAACCTGCTCAACCTTTCCTCATAAGTCAACCCCCTCATCCCCGGAATCAACCGAGTGAACCTTCTCTGAACAGCCTCCAAAGCAAGTATATCCCTTCCTTAAATAAGGAGACCAAAACTGTTAGATGTGGTCCTTACGGCTAAAGGGATCAAGGGGTATGGAGAGAAAGCAGGAAAGGGGTACTGAAGTTAAATGATCAGCCATGATCATATTGAATGGCGGTGCAGGCTCGAAGGGCCGAATGGCCTACTCCTGCCCCTATTTTCTATGTTTCTATGTTTCTACGCAGTACTCCAGGTGTGGCCTCACCAATACCCTGTACAGTTGTAGCAGGACTTCCCTGCTTTTATACTCCATCCCCCTTTGCAATAAAGGCCAAGATTCCATTGACCTTCCTGATCACTTGCTGTACCTGCATGCTAACTTTTTGTGTTCCATGCACAAGGACCCGCAGTTTTGCGGCAGGAATTGGTTTCCGTCTGCGGCCACAAAATTCTCTAGCTGGGCCCTGAGTGTGGGGCTGGGGGGGGGGGGCTAAGGGGGACGTTCCACACCCCTCTCTCTGGCGCTAGTCCGGCTGAGCGACTGAATATCCCTGAGCTAAACAGCTGCCCTAAGTGAGGCTTCCGTGATACCTCGCGCAGCCCACACACAGATAAACCGCAGAAATAAGACAAGAGAAAAAAAAAGGCCAATCGCACACTTACCCGAGGTAGACGTTCCGTCCCTCGTCGCCGGCCTGGACAACTCGGACTGCTGCGCTTTCCCAGGCCGTCCCACCAGGGGGCGCCGTGAGACCACGGGTCAGCGCAAAACGAATTTCAGGATCGGGACGCTAACTAGGGGGACGTTGCACTCCGGCTCGACGCTCCCGCAAAACCGGCAACAAATTCCCCCCCCCCCACTGCAACGGGACGCTGGGGCGCTAATCGTTTCCAGACCCGTTACCGCCTCTCCGGGGCGCGAGTAGAGGCGTAAGCCAAACGGAAATCCAAGCCAAAGTGTTCAGAGGGATTTCGGGGCTCGAGTACAGGAAACGCAGAGAATTAGCGTGCAGGTACAACAAGTAATTAGGAAGGCCAATTGGCCTTTATTGCAAAGGGGTTGGCGTACGAGAGTAAGGAACTCTTGCTACATCTGTACAGGGCTCCGATAAGACCACACCTGGAGTGCTGGGCAGAGTTTTGGTCTCCTTATCTGAGGAAGGACATACTTGCCTTAAACTCCCCCCCGAACGGCACTGTGGGAGCACCTTCACCACACGGACTGCAGCGGTTCAAGAAGGCCATATTTCCATATTCACGAAAGGATATACTTGCTTTGGAGGCAGTTCAGAGAAGGTTCACCAGGTTGATTGCGGAGATGAGGGGGTTGACTTATGAGGAAAGGTTGAGGAAGTTGGGCCTCTACTCATTGGAATTCAGAAGAATGAGAGGTGATCTTATCGAAACGTACAAGATTATGAGGGGGCTTGACAAGGTGGATGCAGAGAGGATGTTTCCACTGATGGGGGAGACTAGAACTAGGGGGCATGGTCTTAGAATAAGGGGCCGCCCATTTAAAACTGAGATGAGGAGGAATTTCTTCTCTCAGAGGGTTGTAAATCTGTGGAATTCTCTGCCTCAGAGAGCTGTGGAGGCTGGGACATTGAATATATTTAAGACAGAAATAGACAGTTTCTTAACCGATAAGGGGATAAAGGGTTATGGGGAGCGGGCGGGGAAGTGGAGCTGAGTCCATGATCAGATCAGCCATGATCGTATTAAATGGCGGAGCAGGCTCGAGGGGCCGAATGGCCTACTCCTGCTCCTATTTCTTATGTTCTTATTATTAAGGCGGTTCACCACCACCTCCTCAAGGGCAATTTGGGGATGGGCAATAAATGCTGGCTCTCAGTATTGGCCGTGGCTCAGTGGGCAGCACTCTTGCCTCGAAGTCAGAAGGTTGTGGGTTCAAGTCCCACTCCAGGGGAATCCAGGCTGACACCCCCAGTGCAGTACAGAGGGAGTGCCGCACTGTCGGAGGGGCGGTACTGAGGGAGTGCCGCACTGTCGGAGGGGCAGTACTGAGGGAGTGCCGCACTGTCGGAGGGGCAGTACTGAGGGAGCGCCGCACTGTCGGAGGGGCAGT
This sequence comes from Pristiophorus japonicus, assembly GCF_044704955.1. Lineage (NCBI taxonomy): Eukaryota > Metazoa > Chordata > Chondrichthyes > Pristiophoridae > Pristiophorus > Pristiophorus japonicus. Next base: position 89,312,349 of record NC_091996.1, on the reverse strand, counting down.
ACTGAGGGAGTGCCGCACTGTCGGAGGGGCAGTACTGAGGGAGTGCCGCACTGTCGGAGGGGCAGTACTGAGGGAGCGCCGCACTGTCGGAGGGGCAGTACTGAGGGAGTGCCGCACTGTCGGAGGGGCGGTGCTGAGGGAGTGCCGCACTGTCGGAGGGGCGGTGCTGAGGGAGCGCCGCACTGTCGGAGGGGCAGTACTGAGGGAGTGCCTCACTGTCGGAGGTGCAGTACTGAGGGAGTGCCGCACTGTCGGAGGTGCCGTCTTTCGGATGAGACATTAAACCGAGGCCCCATCTGCTCTCTCGGGTGGACGTAAAAGATCCCACGGCCACTATTTCGAAGAAGAGCAGGGGAGTTCTCCCCGGTGTCCTGTGCCCAATATTTATCCCTCAATCAACATCACTAAAACAAATTATCTGGGTCATTATCACATTGCTGTTTGTGGGAGCTTGCTGTGCGCAAGTTGGCTGTCGTGTTTCCCACATTACAACAGTGACTACACTCCAAAAAGTACTTCATTGGCTGTAAAGCGCTTTGAGACATCCGGTGGTCATGAAAGGTGCTATATAAATGCAAGTCTTTCTTTCCTTATCTGAGGAAGGATATACTTGCCTTACACGCCCTCCCTAACAGCACTGTGGGAGCACCTTCACCACACGGACTGCAGCGGTTCAAGAAGGCGGCTCACCACCACCTTCTCAAGGGGCAATAAATGCCGGCCTTGCCAGCGACGCCCACATCCCAGGAACGAATAAAAGAATCAGTGGAGAATGCCCCGCCCACTCCTGCCTTCATCATCAGAAGGGGGCGGGGCCAGCCCGCGGCAACAGAGGGTCAAAGCGCGGGCCTGCTGAAAGGGTTAATCGCCCCTCCCCCCCCCACCACCGGCGTACTCACGGGAGGGGTTTTCTGCGAGAGCTCGCGGTTCAGCCGGTCCGTGAAGCCTTGAAGCAAGGTGTTGCCCCCGGTGACGATCACGCTGCCATAGAGACCCTGCCGCGAGACAAGAACAGCACGTTACCCAGGCAACCGGCTCCCCCCCCCCACATTTACAGACGGGTGGGAAGGGGGACTAAAGAGGTTGGCACCACTCAAACATTAACAAATCACCCCGGTCCGAATGGGATGCATCCCTTGCCTCAGCTCATCCGCTGCTGAAGCCCTCACCCATGCCTTTGTTACCTCCAGACGTGACTATTCCAATGCACTCCTGGCCGGCCTCCCACATTCTACCCGACGTAAACTAGAGGTGATCCAAAACCACATCCTAACTCACACAAAGTCCCGCTCACCCATCACCCCCTGTGCCCAGTGTCCTAACTTGCACCGAGTCCCGCTCACCCATTACCCCCTGTGCCCCGTGTCCTAACTCGCACCGAGTCCCGCTCACCCATCACCCACTGTGCTCGCTGCCCCCGTGTCCTAACTCGCACCGAGTCCCGCTCACCCATTACCCCCTGTGCTCGCTGCCCCGTGTCCTAACTCGCACCGAGTCCCGCTCACCCATTACCCCCTGTGCTCGCTGCCCCGTGTCCTAACTCGCACCGAGTCCCGCTCACCCATCACCCCCTGTGCTAACTCGCACCGAGTCCCGCTCACCCATCACCCACTGTGCTCGCTGCCCCCGTGTCCTAACTCGCACCGAGTCCCGCTCACCCATCACCCCCTGTGCTAACTCGCACCGAGTCCCGCTCACCCATCACCCCCTGTGCTAACTCGCACCGAGTCCCGCTCACCCATCACCCACTGTGCTCGCTGCCCCCGTGTCCTAACTCGCACCGAGTCCCGCTCACCCATCATCCCCTGTGCCCTGTGTCCTAACTCACACCGAGTCCCGCTCACCCATTACCCCCTGTGCTCGCTGCCCCGTGTCCTAACTCGCACCGAGTCCCGCTCACCCATTACCCCCTGTGCTCGCTGCCCCGTGTCCTAACTCACACCCAGTCCCGCTCACCCATCACCCCCTGTGCTCGCTGACCTACATTGGCCACCAGTTAAGCAATGCCTCGATTTCAAAGTTCTCATCCTTGTTTACAAATCCCTCCATGGCCCTCGCCCCCCTCCCTATCTCTGTAATCTCCTCCGGCCCCACAACCCCCCCGAGATGTCTGTACTGCTCTAACTCTGCCCTCCTGACCATCCCCGATTATAATCGCTCCACCATCGGTGGCCGTGCCTTCTGTTGCCTGGGCCCCAAGCTCTGGAACTCCCTCCCTGTTGGCTGTAAAGCGCTTTGGGACATCCGGTGGTCGTGAAAGGTGCTATATAAATGCAAGTCTTTCTTTCTTGGAGCCGCGACCCATCTGACTCAGAGGCCAGAGGGCTACCCACTGAGCTACGAGTGACCCTGGTGCTGTGTGGACTATAAGTGGGTTGACTGTTGAATATTACACGGGGGAGATGTGATATCCATCATGGTCAGTCCCTCGGAATCGAGGAAGACTTGCTTCCACTCTAAAAGTGAGCTCTCAGGTGACTGAACAGTCCAATACAGGAATTACAGTCCCTGTCACAGGTGGGACAGACAGTGGTTGAAGGAAAGGGAGGGTGGGACTGGTTTGCCGCACGCTCCTTCCGCTGCCTGCGCTTGCTTTCTGCACGCTCTCGGCGACGAGACTCGAGGTGCTCAGCGCCCTCCCGGATGCTCTTCCTACCCTTAGGGCGGACTGGTCTTTGGCCCAGGGACTCCCAGGTGTCGGTGGGGATGTTGCACTTTATCAAGGAGGCTTTGAGGGTGTCCTTGTAACGTTTCCTCTGCCCACCTGGGGCTCGCTTGCCGTGAAGGAGTTCCGAGTGGAGCGCTTGCTTTGGGAGTCTCGTGTCGGGGCATGCGGACAATGTGGCCCGCCCAGCGGAGCTGGTCGAGTGTGGTCAGTGCTTCAATGCTGGGGATGTTGGCCTGGTCGAGGACGCTAACGTTGGTGCGTCTGTCCTCCCAGGGGATTTGTGGGATCTTGCGGAGACATCGTTGGTGGTATTTCTCCAGCGACTTGAGGTGTCTGCTGTACATGGTCCATGTCTCTGAGCCATACAGGAGGGCAGGTATTACTACAGCCCTGTAGACCATGAGCTTGGTGGCAGATTTGAGGGCCTGGTCTTTGAACACTCTTTTCCTCAGGCGGCCGAAGGCTGCACTGGCGCACTGGAGGCGGTGTTGAATCTCCTCATCAATGTCTGCTTTTGTTGATAAGAGGCTCCCGAGATATGGGAAATGGTCCACGTTGTCCAGGGCCGCGCCGTGGATCTTGATGACTGGGGGGCAGTGCTGTGCGGCGAGGACAGGCTGGTGGAGGACCTTTGTCTTACGGATGTTTAACGTAAGGCCCATGCTTTTGTACGCCTCGGTGAAGAAACATGGAAATATAGAAAGTAGGTGCAGGAGTAGGCCATTCGGCCCTTCGAGCCTGCACCACCATTCAATATGATCATGGCTGATCATTCACCTCAGTACTTCATTCCTGCTTTCTCTCCATACCCCTTGATCCCTTTAGCCGTAAGGGCCACATCTAACTCCCTTTTGAATATATCTAACGAACTGGCCTCAACAACTTTCTGCGGTAGAGAATTTCACAGGTTCACAATTCTCTGAGTGAAGAAGTTTCTCCTCATCTCAGTCCTAAATGGCTTAACCCTTACCCTTAGACTGTGACCCCTGGTTCTGGACTTCCCCAACATCGGGAACATTCTTCCTGCATCTAACCTGTCCAATCCCGTCAGAATTTTATATGTTTCTATGAGATCCCGTCTCATTCTTCTAAATTCCACTGAATATAAGCCTAGTCGATCCAGTCTTTCTTCATATGTCAGTCTTGTCACCCCGGGAATCAGTCTGGTGAACCTTTGCTGCACTCCCTCAATAACAAAAACTTCCTTCCTCAGATTAGGAGACCAAAACTGAACACAATATTCAAGGTGAGGCCTCACTAAGGCCCTGTACAACTGCAGTAAGACCTCCCTGCTCCTATACTCAAATCCTCTCGCTATGAAGACCAACATGCCATTTGCTTTCTTCACCGCCTGCTGTACCTGCATGCCAACTTTCAATGACTGATGTACCATGACACCCAGGTCTCCCCTTTTCCTAATCTGTCACCATTCAGATAATAAGCTTCCTGTTTTTGCCACCAAAGTGGATAACCTCACATTTATCCACATTATACTGCATCTGCCATGCATTTGTCCACTCACCTAACCTGTCCAAGTCCCCCTGCAGCCTCCTAGCATCCTCCTCACAGCTCACACCGCCACCCAGCTTAGTGTCATCTGCAAACTTGGAGATATTACATTCAATTCCTTCGTCTAAATCATTGTATATTGTAAATAGCTGGGGTCCCAGCACTGAGCCCTGCGGTACCCCACTAGTCACTGCCTGCCATTCTGAAAAGGACCCGTTTAGTCCCACTCTTTGCTTCCTGTCTGCCAACCAGTTCTCTATCCACGTCAGTATATTACCCCCAATACCATATTCTTTGATTTTGCACACCAATCTCTTGTGTGGACTAAGTCAAAAGCCTTTTGAAAGTCCAAATACACCACATCGACTGATTCTCCCTTGTCCACTCTACTAGTTACATCCTCAAAAAAACTCTAGAAGATTTGTCAAGCATGATTTCCCTTTCACAAATCCATGCCAATCCGGTCACTGCTTTCCAACTGCGCTGTGATTACAGCCTCTGTATGTGCGCAGATGCAGGTGTGTATTGTGTTGGGCTGCTCCCGTCACAGAGCCGATCAGACAATTTACTTTCTGGTCCTGTCGATTTGCCACGTGGCACAGTGGCACAGCCAATGGGATGCTGTGTCTGTTAAAGCTCATGCACGGGATGTGGGCGTCGCAAGGCCAGCGTTTACTGCCCGTTCCCAATTGAGTGGCTGGTCCATTTCAGAGGGCAGTTAGGAGCCAATTTACCTTGCTGTGGTTCTGGAGTCACACATATTGGCCAGACCGGTAGATTTCCTTGCCTGAAGGACAGTGAGCTAGACTTCCCCCAACGCCCTCACTGCCCAGGAAACACCGCTCATTAACGCCTGCGAAACATTCCACTAATGCGGGAAGTAAAACCGCCCGGCTTTTTATCTCAATTTATTCAATGAACTGAATTTAAATCCCCCCCCGGGGTGTGGGACTTCAACTCGGATCTCCCCATCGTCAGTCCGGGCCGCTGGATTCCGAGTCCAGCAACGTTGGCTGCTTCGCTACCTGTTGGAGTAAATAGAGCTTGCTGGGAAATCAGACAAGTGGTAGTAGGGGGAGGGGGGGAAAATCCCCAGTTGCACAACTAGGGACGAGGTCACACTCTCGCATAAACCATTTAACCGTATAATCATATACAGGCGTCACGTAAACAGACAAAGGTGGTGGTAGTTATATGACTCATGGGTCAGGCGATTTCTTATCAACAATGAGATTTTCTCTACAATAATGAGATTTTCTACACTTGTTTACTTCAATGTATAAACGATCGTGCTCCGCTCTGCTTAAACGAGAAGTCGGCTGCTGTGACAGCGCAGTCCACGGCATCTCTCCCAGAGCGCTCTGTTTAATAAACCGTTTATGATTCGCAAAGCTCACTCCGTATTCCGGGGAATAAGCTATTTCGCCAACACTACCGAACCAACTCCCAACCACCCCCGCAACACGCCAGGGGCATGCCCAGCCAACGCACTCACCGGTCGGATGTCGATGTCACACATGCCGATGCTGGTGGTGACAACATGACTGACACCCAGCATCGTGTTCCCCGACAAACCCTGCAAGCAAAGCCACAGGCAGGTTAAAACACAGGCAACTACAACAACAACCTGTATTTATATAGCGCCTTTAACGTAGCGAAACGCCCCAAGGCGCTTCACAGGAGCGTTATGAGATTTAAAAATTTGAACACCGAACCATATCAGGAGAAATTAGGGCAGGTGACCAAAAGCTGGGTCAAAGAGGTCGGTTTTAAGGAGCGACTTGAAGGAGGAAAGAGAGGTAGAGAGGTTTAGGGAGGGAGTTCCAGAGCTTGGGGCCCAGGCAACAGAAGGCACGGCCACCGATGGTTGAGTGATTATAATCAGGGATGCTCAAGAGGGCAGAATCACGGGGGATTGTGGGGCTGGAGGAGATTACAGAGATAGGGAGGGACGAGGGCCATGGAGGGATTTGTAAACAAGGAAGAGAATTTTGAAATCGAGGCATTGCTTAACCGGGAGCCAATGTAGGTCAGCGAGCACAGGGGGTGATGGGTGAGCGGGACTCGGTGCGAGTTAGGACACGGGGCAACGAGCACAGAGGGTGATGGGTGAGCGAGACTCGGTGCGAGTTAGGACACGGGGCAGCGAGCACAGGGGGTGATGGGTGAGCAGGACTCGGTGCGAGTTAGGACACGGGGCAGTGAGCACAGAGGGTGATGTGTGAGCGGGACTCGGTGCGAGTAGGATTCGGTGCGAGTTAGGACACGGGGCAGCGAGCACAGAGGGTGATGGGTGAGTGGGACTCGGTGCGAGTTAGGACACGGGGCAGCGAGCACAGGGGGTGATGGGTGAGCGGGACTGGGTGCGAGTTAGGACACAGGACAGCGAGCACAGAGGGTGATGGGTGAGCGGGACTCGGTGTGAGTCAGGACACGGGGTCAGCGAGCACAGGGGGTGATGGGTGAGCGGGACTGGGTGCGAGTTAGGACACGGGGCAGCGAGCACAGAGGGTGATGGGTGTGTGGGACTGGGTGCGAGTTAGGACACGGGGTCAGCGAGCACAGGGGGTGATGGGTGAGCGGGACTGGGTGCGAGTTAGGACACGGGGCAGCGAGCACAGAGGGTGATGGGTGTGCGGGACTGGGTGCGAGTTAGGACACGGGGCAGCCGAGTTTTAGATCACCTCTAGTTTCCGTCGAGTAGAATGTGGGTGACCGGCTAGGCGTGCGTTGGAATAGTCTAGAGGCAACAAATGCATGGAGTTTAGAAGAATGAGAGGTGATCTTATTGAAACGTGTAAAATTCTGAGGGGGCTTGACAGGGTAGATGCAGAGAGGATGTTTCCCCTCGTGGGGGAATCTAGAACTTGGGGGCATAGTTTCAGAATAAGGGGCCGCTCATTTAAAACTGAGATGAGGAGGAATTTCTTCTCTCAGAGGGTCGTAAATCTGTGGAATTCCCTGCCCCAGAGAGCTGTGGAGGCTGGGTCATTGAATATATTTAAGGTGGAAATAGACAGATTTTTGAACGATAAGGGAGTGAAGGGTTATGGGGAGCGGGCGGGGAAGTGGAGCTGAGTCCATGATCGGATCAGCCATGATCGTATTAAATGGCGGAGCAGGCTCGAGGGGCCGAATGGCCGACTCCTGTTCCTATTTCTTATGTTCTTACGGATGAGGGCTTCAGCAGCGGATGAGCTGAGGCAAGGGGCGGAGACGGGCGATGTTACGGAGGTGGAAATAGGCAGTCTTAGTTATGCTGCGGATATTCAGGGTCAAATATGACCCCACAGTTGATGTTGAGTGTTACACGGTAGAACGCTCCCCCGTCCTTTCAAAACACTCCATCCTCTGGGTCTACCATGAGCACTGCCAGGGGAGATCTTCTGATAAATAATTATAAGTAGCGGAGCGGGTTGAGTGTGGTCAGTGCTTCGATGCTGGGGATGTTGGCCTGGTCGAGGACGCCAACGTTGGTGCGTCTGTCCTCCCGGGGGATTTGTCGGATCGTGCGGAGACATCGTTGGTGGTATTTCCCCAGCGACTTGAAGAAATCTCCAGCATCGAAGCACTGATCACACTCGACCAGCTCCGTTGGGCGGGCTACATCGTCCGCATGCCTGACACGAGACTCCCAAAGCAAGCGCTCTACTCGGAACTCCAACACGGCAAGCGAGTCCCAGGTGGGCAGAGGAAACGTTTCAAGGACACCCTCAAATCATCATCACCATCATTAGGCAGTCCCTCGGAGTCGAGGAAGACTCGCTTCCACTCTAAAAGTGAGTTCTCAGGTGACTGAACAGTCCAATACAGGAATTACAGTCCCTGTCACAGGTGGGACAGACAGTGGTTGAGGGAAAGGGTGGGTGGGACTGGTTTGCCGCGCGCTCCTTCCGCTGCCTGCGCTTGCTTTCTGCACGCTCTCGGCAATGAGACTCGAGGTGCTCAGCGCCCTCCCGGATGCACTTCCTCCACTTAGGGCGGACTGGTCTTTGGCCAGGGACATAGAAAATAGGTGCAGGAGTAGGCCATTCGGCCCTTCTAGCCTGCACCGCCATTCAATGAGTTCATGGCTGAACATTCAACTTCAGTACCCCATTCCTGCTTTCTCGCCATACCCCTTGATCCCCCGAGTAGTAAGGACCTCATCTAACTCCTTTTTGAATATATTTAGTGAATTGGCCTCAACAACTTTCTGTGGTAGAGAATTCCACAGGTTCACCACTCTCTGGGTGAAGAAGTTCCTCCGCATCTCGGTCCTAAATGGCTTACCCCTTATCCTTAGACTGTGACCCCTGGTTCTGGACTTCCCCAACATTGGGAACATTCTTCCTGCATCTAACCTGTCTAACCCCGTCAGAATTTTATATGTTTCTATGAGGTCCCCTCTCATTCTTCTGAACTCCAGTGAATACAAGCCCAGTTGATCTAGTCTTTCTTGATAGGTCAGTCCCGCCATCCTGGGAATCAGTCTGGTGAACCTTCGCTGCACTCCCTCAATAGCAAGAATGTCCTTCCTCAGGTTAGGAGACCAAAACTGTACACAATACTCCAGGTGTGGCCTCACCAATGCCCTGCACAACTGTAGCAACACCTCCCTGCCCCTGTACTCAAATCCCCTTGCTATGAAGGCCAACATGCCATTTGCTTTCTTAACCGCCTGCTGCACCTGCATGCCAACCTTCAATGACTGATGTACCACGACACCTAGGTCTCTTTGCACCTCCCCTTTTCCTAATCCCAGGTGTCGGTGGGGATGTTGCACTTTATCAGGGAGGCTTTGAGGGTGGTCCCTGTAACCTTTCCTCTGCCCACCCGGGGCTCGCTTGCCATGTAGGAGTTCCGAGTAGAGCGCTTGCTTTGGGAGTCTCGTGTCAGGCATGCGGACAGTGTGGCCCGCCCAGCGGAGCTGGTCGAGTGTGGTCAGTGCTTCGATGCTGGGGATGTTGGCCTGGTCGAGGACGCTAACGTTGGTGCGTCTGTCCTCCCGGGGGATTTGCAGGATCTTGCGGAGACATTGTTGGTGGTATTTCTCCAGCGATTTGAGGTGTCTGCTGTACATGGTCCATGTCTATGAGCCATACAGAAAGCCTCCTTGATAAAACACAACATCCCCACCGACACCTGGGAGTACCCTGGGCCAAAGACCAGTCCGCCCTAAGTGGAGGAAGTGCATCCGGGAGGGCGCTGAGCACCTCGAGTCTCGTGGCCGAGAGCGTGCAGAAAGCAAGCGCAGGCAGCGGAAGGAGCGCGCGGCAAACCAGTCCCACCCACCCTTCCCTCCGACCACTGTCTGTCCCACCTGTGACAGAGAGACTGTAATTCCTGTATTGGACTGTTCAGCCGCCTGAGAACTCACATTGAGAGTGGAAGCGAGTCTTCCTCGATTCCGAGGGCCTGCCGATGATGATGGCGATGATAAGTAGCGGGAGCATGATGGGTGCCCGCCTCCGGCTCAAAGCCCGCCACGGCGCTGGGGCCTCGTACTCCCGTCGCTCGGCAACGGTGGGATTCTGCTTGGCATCGAAGTAGGCCGAATCCCTGCACGGGCCGGACAGGGAGGCGGCAGTGAGCAAGCAGGGGCCCAGCGCAACCCTCGTGAGCCCCCCCCCCCGCCCCAACCCCGTTACCTTGACGTTGGAGGGGTCGAACAGGCCCTCTGGAATGCGCAGCCTCTCGGCACCATAGTCGCAGTTATAGCCGTTGGGCATCTCGTAATGGATGGTGGGCATTTGGGCAGCGACCCTGGGGGCGAATGGAGAGAAGCACAGGGGCAGGTAAAGAGGCAGGAGATGTTAACACCAACCCACAGGGGATGCACTTATATGCCGGGCCCGTCTTCTAGTGCAATGTATTTGCTTCATGGGATCTTTGCTTAAGAATTCACCGCAACACATCGCTACTAAGAACTAGTTAGTTTCTTAACAAAGGTTTAACAATCACACGACACATTGCCGGTTCATCCACCGGGCTCACAACTGCATACCTCATCGTTGGGTGACCGAGACCCAACTAGCCGGGGTTTTATTGAGCCTTGTGAACATCACGTGACTGGCGAAGCCACTCCCGCTCAACAGCTCGACAACTATTTTAACATAACTTTAAATCAAGTGCGCCCTCTTGATAAGGGACCACATATTTACAAATCAAACTATAAAAGGAAACTTTGCTCAAATTAGAACTTGGTTGCCGGGGGCGACGATGCACTCCAGTCCCTCCGGCGCCCGCCTCCTCGCGGAAGGCCGCGAGCGTACCGGTGGACACCGCGTGCTCCATCTCCAGGGACACCCTGGCTCGGATGTAACCGCGGAAGAGAGGCGGGCAGTCGGGGCTGAACGACCCCCTCGACCGCCCGCTGCCTGGACCGGCTGATGGCCCCCTTGGCCATGCCCAGGAGCAGTCCTACGAGGAGGCCCTCGGACCTGCCCTGCTCCCCTCCGCACAGGGTGCCCAAAGATCAGGAGCGTGTGGGACTGAAGTGCAACCAGGATTTGAGGAGCAGTCCCTTCAAGTATTGGAAGAGGGGCTGCAACCTCACACACTGCACATACACACATGGAACATGGACTCCTCCAGACCGCAGAAATTGCAGGCGATGCAACAACTCTGCAAACCTGTGCGCATACACACAGGTTCATACGTTACACCTAGGTCAGGCCTGCCTCCCAGGCCCGTGCCCCAAACCCGTCTGCTAGGTCCTTATCACAGGCCACTGATAGGCCCGAAAGTTCCCAATTGTCAAATTGTAACCTCCTATTTAAAGCAGTACCTTGGTTAAAGCCAAAAAAAAAATCCAATTATTCATTAATTCAACAAATTCACGGAACCTCCCGTCCTCCAGAACCCTCGGGACCTGGCCTGTTCCGGATAAGGGATTTTTTCCGGACGAGGGGTGGTCACATTAAATTGGATGGTACAGGTACTGAGCAAGGGGATATGGGGGCTGGCTGGCTTGGGGCTGGGGGTGCGGCAGAGAGATCGTGGGGAGGGGGAAGAGGGGGCGGTGGATCACGGGGTCAGGCCAGCGATTGCAGGAGTCGGCAGCGAGAAAGGGCTTCAATTTGTTCATGTCGGAGTTCTGCGCATGCGCCACCCGGTGGCCGGGAGTGGTTCCGGACGAGGGGTGGTTCCGGATAAGGGAGTTCTGGATAAGGGAGTTCTGGATAAGGGAGTTCTGGATAAGGGAGGTTTAACCTGTACTCTAATTCGTCACTGGCTCCTCACACTCGGGCCTGTCTCTCAGGCACATCCCCCAGGCCCATATCCTCGGCCTCTCACAAGCCCGTTTCCCATACCCATTCCCCAGGCTTGTCCCATGCCCACCTCCTCGGCTCATCCTCCAGGTCCGTCCCACAGCTCCGTCTCCCAGGCCCCTTTCTCATCCGCTTCCCATCCTCATCTATCAGGCTCGTCTTCATCTCCTATCACACTATTGTGTCCCGCCTATTGTGTGGCTCAGTGGGCAGCACTCTCTTTCGCCAGAAGGTCGTGGGTTCAAGTCCCACTCCAGGAACATGAGCGCATAATCCAGGCTGGCACTCCCAGTGCAGTGCTGAGGGAGCCCCGCACTGTCGGAGGGGCAGTGCCGAGGGAGCCCCGCACTGTCGGAGGGGCAGTGCCGAGGGAGCCCCGCACTGTCGGAGGGGCAGTGCCGAGGGAGCCCCGCACTGTCGGAGGGGCAGTGCCGAGGGAGCGCCGCACTGTCGGAGGGGCAGTGCCGAGGGAGCGCCGCACTGTCGGAGGGGCAGTGCGGAGGGGGCGCCGCACTGTCAGAGGAGCAGTGCTGAGGGAGCCCTGCACTGTCGGAGGGGCCGTCTTTCGGATGAGACGTTAAACCTGGGCCCCGTCTGCCCTCTCGGGTGGATGTAAAAAATCCCATGGCCACTTTTTCGAACAAGAGCAGGGGAGTTCTCCCCGGTGTCCTGGGGCCAATATTTATCCCTCAATCAACATAACAAAAAAGCAGATGATCTGGTCATTATCATTTTGCTGTGTGTGGGAGCTTGCTGTGCGCAAATTGGCTGCCGCGTTTCCCACATTACAAGAGTGACTGCACTCCAAAAGTACTTCATTGGCTGTAAAGCTCTTTAAGACTTTAAAACTCTTTCAGGTGGTTGTGAAAGGCGCTATATAAATGCAAATCTTTATTTCTCCCTTCTTGTCCCAGCCTCGCTCACGTGAGCCGCCTCTTGCTGGCGAATGGGTCGCTGTGGTGGGATCCTTTCTCTTTGTGCTGCCCCCTCCCCCAATACTGACCCCTCCCCCAGTACTGCCCTGTTCCCCCAATACTGCCCCCTCCCCGCAATACTGCCCCCTCCCCGCAATACTGCCCCCTCCCCCCCGACACTGCCCCGTTCCCCCCCGACACTGCCCCGCCCCCCCCCGACACTGCCCCGTTCCCCCCCGACACTGCCCCGTTCCCCCCCGACACTGCCCCGCCCCCCCCCCGACACTGCCCCGTTCTCCCCGACACTGCCCCGTTCCCCCCGACACTGCCCCGTTCCCCCCCCGACACTGCCCCGTTCCCCCCCGACACTGCCCCGCTCCCCCCCGACACTGCCCCGCTCCCCCCCCGACACTGCCCCGTTCCCCCCCGACACTGCCCCGTTCCCCCCCGACACTGCCCCGTTCCCCCCCCCGACACTGCCCCGTTCCCCCCCCCGACACTGCCCCGTTCCCCCCCCCGACACTGCCCCGCTCCCCCCCCGACACTGCCCCGCTCCCCCCCCGACACTGCCCCGTTCCCCCCCCCGACACTGCCCCGTTCCCCCCCCCGACACTGCCCCGCTCCCCCCCCGACACTGCCCCGTTCCCCCCCCCGACACTGCCCCGTTCCCCCCCCCGACACTGCCCCGTTCCCCCCCCCCGACACTGCCCCGCTCCCCCCCGACACTGCCCCGTTCCCCCCCCCCGACACTGCCCTGTTCCCCCCCGACACTGCCCCGTTCCCCCCGACACTGCCCCGTTCCCCCCCGACACTGCCCTGTTCCCCCCCGACACTGCCCCGTTCCCCCCGACACTGCCCCGTTCCCCCCCCGACACTGCCCCGTTCCCCCCGACACTGCCCCGTTCCCCCCCGACACTGCCCTGTTCCCCCCCGACACTGCCCCGTTCCCCCCGACACTGCCCCGTTCCCCCCCGACACTGCCCTGTTCCCCCCCGACACTGCCCCGTTCCCCCCCGACACTGCCCCGTTCCCCCCGACACTGCCCCGTTCCCCCCCCCGACACTGCCCCGTTCCCCCCCGACACTGCCCCGTTCCCCCCGACACTGCCCCGCTCCCCCCCCGACACTGCCCCGCTCCCCCCCGACACTGCCCCGTTCCCCCCCGACACTGCCCCGTTCCCCCCCGACACTGCCCCGCTCCCCCCCGACACTGCCCCGTTCCCCCCCCGACACTGCCCCGTTCCCCCCCCCCGACACTGCCCCGTTCCCCCCCGACACTGCCCCGTTCCCCCCCCCGACACTGCCCCGTTCCCCCCCCGACACTGCCCCGTTACTCCCCCGACACTGCCCCGTTCCCCTCCCGACACTGCCCCGTTCCCCCCCCGACACTGCCCCGTTCCCCCCCCGACACTGCCCCGTTCCCCCCGACACTGCCCCGTTCCCCCCCCGACACTGCCCCGTTCCCCCCCCCGACACTGCCCCGTTCCCCCCGACACTGCCCCGTTCCCCCCCCGACACTGCCCCGTTCCCCCCGACACTGCCCCGTTCCCCCCCCCGACACTGCCCTGTTCCCCCCCGACACTGCCCCGTTCCCCCCCCCCGACACTGCCCCGTTCCCCCCCCGACACTGCCCCGTTCCCCCCGACACTGCCCCGTTCCCCCCCCCCGACACTGCCCCGTTCCCCCCCCCGACACTGCCCCGTTCCCCCCCCCCGACACTGCCCCGTTCCCCCCCCCCGACACTGCCCCGTTCCCCCCCGACACTGCCCCGTTCCCCCCCCCGACACTGCCCCGTTCCCCCCCCGACACTGCCCCGTTCCCCCCCCCCGACACTGCCCCGTTCCCCCCGACACTGCCCCGTTCCCCCCCGACACTGCCCCGTTCCCCCCCCGACACTGCCCCGTTCCCCCCGACACTGCCCCGTTCCCCCGACACTGCCCCGTTCCCCCCCGACACTGCCCCGTTCCCCCCCCGACACTGCCCCGTTCCCCCCGACACTGCCCCGTTCCCCCCCGACACTGCCCCGTTCCCCCCGACACTGCCCCGTTCCCCCCGGCACTGCCCCGTTCCCCCCGACACTGCCCCGTTCCCCCCCCGACACTGCCCCGTTCCCCCCCCGACACTGCCCCGTTCCCCCCGACACTGCCCCGTTCCCCCCGACACTGCCCCGTTCCCCCTCGACACTGCCCCGTTCCCCCCCGACACTGCCCCGTTCCCCCCCCCGACACTGCCCCGTTCCCCCCCCGACACTGCCCCGTTCCCCCCCCCGACACTGCCCCGTTCCCCCCGACACTGCCCCGTTCCCCCCCCGACACTGCCCCGTTCCCCCCCGACACTGCCCCGTTCCCCCCTGACACTGCCCCGTCCCCCCCCCGACACTGCCCCGTTCCCCCCCCGACACTGCCCCGTTCCCCCCGACACTGCCCCGTTCCCCCCCCGACACTGCCCCGTTCCCCCGACACTGCCCCGTTCCCCCCCGACACTGCCCCGTTCCCCCGACACTGCCCCGTTCCCCCCCCGACACTGCCCCGTTCCCCCCCCGACACTGCCCCGTTCCCCCCGACACTGCCCCGTTCCCCCCGACACTGCCCCGTTCCCCCCCCCCCGACACTGCCCCGTTCCCCCCCCCCCGACACTGCCCCGTTCCCCCCCCCCCGACACTGCCCCGTTCCCCCCCCCCCCCCCGACACTGCCCCGTTCCCCCCCGACACTGCCCCGTTCCCCCCCCCCGACACTGCCTCGCTCCCCCCCCCGACACTGCCCCGTTCCCCCCCCCCCGACACTGCCCCGTTCCCCCCCGACACTGCCCCGTTCCCCCCGACACTGCCCCGTTCCCCCCCCGACACTGCCCCGTTCCCCCCCGACACTGCCCCGTTCCCCCCCCCCGACACTGCCCCGTTCCCCCCCGACACTGCCCCGTTCCCCCCCCGACACTGCCCCGTTCCCCCCCCCGACACTGCCCCGTTCCCCCCGACACTGCCCCGTTCCCCCCGACACTGCCCCGTTCCCCCCGACACTGCCTCGCTCCCCCCCCGACACTGCCCCGTTCCCCCCCCCCCGACACTGCCCCGTTCCCCCCCGACACTGCCCCGTTCCCCCCGACACTGCCCCGTTCCCCCCCCCCGACACTGCCCCGTTCCCCCCCCCCGACACTGCCCCGTTCCCCCCCGACACTGCCCCGTTCCCCCCGACACTGCCCCGTTCCCCCCGACACTGCCTCGCTCCCCCCCCCGACACTGCCCCGTTCCCCCCCCCGACACTGCCCCGTTCCCCCCCGACACTGCCCCGTTCCCCCCGACACTGCCCCGTTCCCCCCGACACTGCCTCGCTCCCCCCCCCGACACTGCCCCGTTCCCCCCCCCGACACTGCCCCGTTCCCCCCCCGACACTGCCCCGTTCCCCCCGACACTGCCCCGTTCCCCCCCCGACACTGCCCGTTCCCCCCGACACTGCCCCGTTCCCCCCCCCGACACTGCCCCGCTCCCCCCCGACACTGCCCCGCTCCCCCCCCGACACTGCCCCGTTCCCCCCCCCCGACACTGCCCCGTTCCCCCCGACACTGCCCCGTTCCCCCCCGACACTGCCCCGTTCTCTCCCCCGACACTGCCCCGTTCCCCCCGACACTGCCCCGTTCCCCCCCCCCGACACTGCCCCGTTCCCCCCCCCGACACTGCCCCGTTCCCCCCCCGACACTGCCCCGTTCCCCCCGACACTGCCCCGTTCCCCCCCCGACACTGCCCCGTTCCCCCCCCCCGACACTGCCCCGTTCCCCCCTGACACTGCCCCGTTCCCCCCCCGACACTGCCCCGTTCCCCCCGACACTGCCCCGTTCCCCCCGACACTGCCCCGTTCCCCCCCGACACTGCCCCGTTCTCCCCCCGACACTGCCCCGTTCCCCCCGACACTGCCCCGTTCCCCCCCCCGACACTGCCCCGTTCCCCCGACACTGCCCCGTTCCCCCCCCGACACTGCCCCGTTCCCCCCGACACTGCCCCGTTCCCCCCCCCCGACACTGCCCGTTCTCCCCCCGACACTGCCCCGTTCCCCCCGACACTGCCCCGTTCCCCCCCCCCGACACTGCCCCGTTCCCCCCGACACTGCCCCGTTCCCCCCCCCGACACTGCCCCGTTCCCCCCCGACACTGCCCCGTTCCCTCCCCCCGACACTGCCCCGTTCCCCCCGACACTGCCCCGTTCCCCCGACACTGCCCCGTTCCCCCGACACTGCCCCGTTCCCCCCGACACTGCCCCGTTCCCCCCCCGACACTGCCCCGTTCCCCCCCCCGACACTGCCCCGTTCCCCCCCCGACACTGCCCCGTTCCCCCCGACACTGCCCCGTTCCCCCCCCGACACTGCCCCGTTCCCCCCCCCCCGACACTGCCCCGTTCCCCCCTGACACTGCCCCGTTCCCCCCGACACTGCCCCGTTCCCCCCGACACTGCCCCGTTCCCCCCCCGACACTGCCCCGTTCCCCCCGACACTGCCCCGTTCCCCCCACCCCGACACTGCCCCGTTCCCCCCCGACACTGCCCCGTTCCCCCCACCCCGACACTGCCCCGTTCCCCCCGACACTGCCCCGTTCCCCCCCGACACTGCCCCGTTCCCCCCCGACACTGCCCCGTTCCCCCCCCGACACTGCCCCGTTCCCCCCCGACACTGCCCCGTTCCCCCCGACACTGCCCCGTTCCCCCCCGACACTGCCCCGTTCCCCCCCGACACTGCCCCGTTCCCCCCCCCCGACACTGCCTCGCTCCCCCCCGACACTGCCCCGTTCCCCCCCCCCGACACTGCCTCGCTCCCCCCCCGACACTGCCCCGTTCCCCCCGACACTGCCCCGTTCCCCCCCCCCCGACACTGCCCCGTTCCCCCCCCCGACGCTGCCCCGTTCCCCCCCCCCGACACTGCCCCGTTCCCCCCCCGACACTGCCCCGTTCCTCCCCCCGACACTGCCCCGTTCCCCCCCGACACTGCCCCGTTCCCCCCCCGACACTGCCCCGTTCCCCCCGACACTGCCCCGTTCCCCCCGACACTGCCCCGTTCCCCCCGACACTGCCCCGTTCCCCCCCGACACTGCCCCGTTCCCCCCCCGACACTGCCCCGTTCCCCCCCCGACACTGCCCCGTTCCCCCCGACACTGCCCCGTTCCCCCCCGACACTGCCCCGTTCCCCCCGACACTGCCCCGTTACCCCCGACACTGCCCCGTTCCCCCCCCCGACACTGCCCCGTTCCCCCCCCGACACTGCCCCGTTCCCCCCGACACTGCCCCGTTCCCCCCCGACACTGCCCCGTTCCCCCCGACACTGCCCCGTTCCCCCCGACACTGCCCCGTTCCCCCCCCCGACACTGCCCCGTTCCCCCCCCGACACTGCCCCGTTCCCCCCCCGACACTGCCCCGTTCCCCCCCCCGACACTGCCCCGTTCCCCCCCCCCCGACACTGCCCCGTTCCCCCCGACACTGCCCCGTTCCCCCCGACACTGCCCCGTTCCCCCCCCGACACTGCCCCGTTCCCCCCCCGACACTGCCCCGTTCCCCCCGACACTGCCCCGCTCCCCCCCCCGACCACTGCCCCGCTCCCCCCCGACACTGCCCCGTTCCCCCCGACACTGCCCCGTTCCCCCGACACTGCCCCGCTCCCCCCCGACACTGCCCCGTTCCCCCCGACACTGCCCCGTTCCCCCCCCGACACTGCCCCGCTCCCCCCCGACACTGCCCCGTTCCCCCCCCGACACTGCCCCGTTTCCCCCCCGACACTGCCCCGTTCCCCCCGACACTGCCCCGTTCCCCCCCGACACTGCCCCGTTCCCCCCCGACACTGCCCCGTTCCCCCCGACACTGCCCCGTTCCCCCCGACACTGCCCCGTTCCCCCCCCCGACACTGCCCCGTTCCCCCCCGACACTGCCCCGTTCCCCCCCCCGACACTGCCCCGTTCCCCCCCGACACTGCCCCGTTCCCCCCCGACACTGCCCCGTTCCCCCCCGACACTGCCCCGCCCCCCCCCAACACTGCCCCGCCCCCCCCGACACTGCCCCGTTCCCCCCACGACACTGCCCCGTTCCCCCCCCGACACTGCCCCGTCCCCCCCCCGACACTGCCCCGTCCCCCCCCCCGACACTGCCCCGTCCCCCCCCCGACACTGCCCCGTTCCCCCCCGACACTGCCCCGTTCCCCCCCCGACACTGCCCCGTTCCCCCCCCTGACACTGCCCCGTTCCCCCCCCGACACTGCCCCGTTCCCCCCGACACTGCCCCGTTCCCCCCCGACACTGCCCCGTTCCCCCCCCGACACTGCCCCGTTCCCCCCCGACACTGCCCCGTTCCCCCCCGACACTGCCCCGTTCCCCCCCCGACACTGCCCCGTTCCCCCCGACACTGCCCCGCTCCCCCCCCGACACTGCCCCGTTCCCCCCCCCCGACACTGCCCCGCTCCCCCCCCGACACTGCCCCGTTCCCCCTCCGTTCCCCCGACACTGCCCCGTTCCCCCCCGACACTGCCCCGTTCCCCCCGACACTGCCCCGTTCCCCCCCCCCCCGACACTGCCCCGTTCCCCCCCGACACTGCCCCGTTCCCCCCCCGACACTGCCCCGTTCCCCCCCCGACACTGCCCCCGCTCCCCCCCCCGACACTGCCCCGTTCCCCCCGACACTGCCCCGTTCCCCCCGACACTGCCCCGTTCCCCCCCCCGACACTGCCCCGCTCCCCCCCCCGACACTGCCCCGTTCCCCCCCGACACTGCCCCGTTCCCCCCCCGACACTGCCCCGCTCCCCCCGACACTGCCCCGTTCCCCCCGACACTGCCCCGTTCCCCCCGACACTGCCCCGTTCCCCCCCCGACACTGCCCCGTTCCCCCCGACACTGCCCCGTTCCCCCCCGACACTGCCCCGTTCCCCCCCCCGACACTGCCCCGTTCCCCCCGACACTGCCCCGTTCCCCCCCCGACACTGCCCCGTTCCCCCCGACACTGCCCCGTTCCCCCCACGACTGCTGCCCGTTCCCCCCCGACACTGCCCCGTTCCCCCCCGACACTGCCCCGTTCCCCCCCCCGACACTGCCCCGTTCCCCCCCGACACTGCCCCGTTCCCCCCGACACTGCCCCGTTCCCCCCGACACTGCCCCGTTCCCCCCCCCGACACTGCCCCGTTCCCCCCGACACTGCCCCGTTCCCCCCCGACACTGCCCCGTTCCCCCCGACACTGCCCCGTTCCCCCCCCCCCGACACTGCCCCGTTCCCCCCCCGACACTGCCCCGTTCCCCCCCCGACACTGCCCCGTTCCCCCCCCGACACTGCCCCGTTCCCCCCGACACTGCCCCGTTCCCCCCCCCGACACTGCCCCGTTCCCCCCCGACACTGCCCCGTTCCCCCCCCGACACTGCCCCGTTCCCCCCCCCGACACTGCCCCGTTCCCCCCCGACACTGCCCCGTTCCCCCACACTGCCCGTCCCCCGACACTGCCCCGTTCCCCCCCGACACTGCCCCGTTCCCCCCCCGACACTGCCCCGTTCCCCCCCCGACACTGCCCCGTTCCCCCCCGACACTGCCCCGTTCCCCCCCGACACTGCCCCGTTTCCCCCCCCCAACACTGCCCCGTTCCCCCCCCGACACTGCCCCGTTCCCCCCCCCCGACACTGCCCCCGTTCCCCCCCGACACTGCCCCGTTCCCCCCCCCGACACTGCCCCGTTCCCCCCCCGACACTGCCCCGTTCCCCCCCCCCCCGACACTGCCCCGTTCCCCCCGACACTGCCCCGTTCCCCCCCCCGACACTGCCCCGTTCCCCCCCCCGACACTGCCCCGTTCCCCCCGACACTGCCCCGTCCCCCCGACACTGCCCCGTTCCCCCCCGACACTGCCCCGTTCCCCCCCCCCGACACTGCCCCGTTCCCCCCCGACACTGCCCCCGTTCCCCCCCGACACTGCCCCGTTCCCCCCCCCGACACTGCCCCGTTCCCCCCCGACACTGCCCCGTTCCCCCCCCGACACTGCCCCGTTCCCCCCCCGACACTGCCCCGTTCCCCCCGACACTGCCCCGTTCCCCCCCGACACTGCCCCGTTCCCCCCCCGACACTGCCCCGTTCCCCCCCCGACACTGCCCCGTTCCCCCCCGACACTGCCCCGTTCCCCCCCCGACACTGCCCCGTTCCCCCCCCGACACTGCCCCGTTCCCCCCCCCGACACTGCCCCGTTCCCCCCGACACTGCCCCGTTCCCCCCGACACTGCCCCGTTCCCCCCCCGACACTGCCCCGTTCCCCCCCGACACTGCCCCGTCTCCCCCCCGACACTGCCCCGTTCCCCCCGACACTGCCCCGTTCCCCCCGACACTGCCCCGTTCCCCCCCGACACTGCCCCGTTCCCCCCCCGACACTGCCCCGTTCCCCCCCCGACACTGCCCCGTTCCCCCCCGACACTGCCCCCGTTCCCCCCCGACACTGCCCCGTTCCCCCCCCGACACTGCCCCGTTCCCCCCCGACACTGCCCCGTTCCCCCGACACTGCCCCGTTCCCCCCCGACACTGCCCCGTTCCCCCCCGACACTGCCCCGTTCCCCCCCCGACACTGCCCCGTTCCCCCCGACACTGCCCCGTTCCCCCCCCGACACTGCCCCGTTCCCCCCGACACTGCCCCGTTTCCCCCCGACACTGCCCCGTTCCCCCCCGACACTGCCCCGTTCCCCCCCGACACTGCCCTGTTCCCCCCGGACACTGCCCCGTTCCCCCCCCGACACTGCCCCGTTCCCCCCCCGACACTGCCCCGTTCCCCCCCGACACTGCCCCGTTCCCCCCCGACACTGCCCCGTTCCCCCCGACACTGCCCCGTTCCCCCCGACACTGCCCCGTTCCCCCCCCGACACTGCCCCGTTCCCCCCGACACTGCCCCCGTTCCCCCCGACACTGCCCCGTTCCCCCCCCGACACTGCCCCGTTCCC